>NC_048442.1:10886528-11047233 GCF_004353265.1 Vitis riparia | reverse complement strand
TTAGCCCAGTCCAAAAATACCACTCACTTATCCATGTGCAACCTTGCATACTTACCAAAATGTCCTTATGCATAAAAGTGAATTAAAAATTCATCCAACCCTCATAAACAGTGTCATTAAGGAATATGAGCTCAAAGTGGGGACCACTAGACCCATAAGAGAGTACTGGCTCCCTTAGAATTAAATTTTGAAGTTGACTTAACATCCCACTATAGAGAGTTAAATGCACTTCCATACCCTATGTATATTACAACGAGACACCAACTGCTCAGGTTTGTGACCTACTATCACCTACCAAGATTACCTCTTTAATCCTTGAGTTGCATATCCTACTTATTATGTGATTAAATGACATACTAAAGCTCCAAGGAGTATATATCAAATTCCACTAAAGAAATTATTGTGATCACAGATTTCATGATCACATGTCCTTTGGATCACCCAAGGGGACACATTCTCTCAATCCCATGAAACATCATGGTGTCTCTATTGAGAATACCTGTTACCACAAACCTCCATCAATAGGGATATATGACCACTTTAGGATCTAACACATAGGTTAAAGCTTCCAATTGATTTCAACATAGACTCAATATCCTCTCAAGGTTGAGAGTCCATGCAATATAGTAGCTTGATGAATCATGACATTTGATAGTCTTGCCTCATGATTCATCATAGGTCTTGTCCAGTGTGTATCACATACATTAGTGCACTCACCATGAGAAACTCATCTCAACAACCAAGATAAGTCATCCCTCCAATTGAGGGTAGTGCACTACAGTCTTTATTGGATTGTCCAAATCCATAAAGCAACTATGGAAAACTTATCTATTTATAAGGAACCCATGACTTTTATTTTTTGTGTAACTCCTAATGCACCCAAGTCATGTACAATGTAAGAGACGTGGACTGAATGCTCAAATCAATTTTAATACACCAAAAGGATAGTAAGGGAACAATTAAGTCTAACTTTATTACATCATGTCTTACTTTTAAGGGCTTAATCCCAACAAGGTTAACCCTCATAGACCCACAAAAGTATGGTACCTAAAGCAACTTAATTATTTTGTAGGTACAAAAGGTAAATAATTCTTAGATAGTGGGTATTCAAGGCATATATAAACAAAGATTCCTCAAAAAATGGTCATCCTTATTGAGAAGAAAGAAGGATGTGTGTGTAGACATCAATTTTTTTTTTTTTAGTGAATTAAATTATCATTAAATTGGTCTTCAAAATTGTGGCTTCTCAATTCAATAAAATTTAGGCTTGACAAGTGATGAGTCACACACATTTGACACGTGACATATATTTGAAAGATGACATGTGACGAAATTTAGAAGTCTATGATATTTGGGAAATTTCTAAAGGAAACAAATCTTTCGATTGAAGTAAAAAAAGAATTAAAAATAAATATTCTCTTCTTGGCAAATTTCCTTAATGAAAGAGATAAGTTTATAAAATCAAGGAACTAAATTATTTAAATTAAGCAACTAAATCTTGGGAATTCCATATTTAATTCCATAGTTTCACCTATAAATAATGGTGACTTCCTTCAATGAAAGGGATTTCAGATAGGCAAAAATGACCCTACACGAGAAAAGAAACTTCACAAAGAAGAAAATGCTTCATAAAATCTTTCTAGAAGTCTAAGAAATCACAAAAGAACTACACACATATTCTTCATTTTTCGATAATGTCATTCAAAAATAAGTCACTTTAAGTTCTCGATTGACTTTCAAAACAAAGAAATATCTTCAATGTCATTTGTTGGATTGTGATCAAAGTCATTCAAGAATAAGTCACTCTTAAGTCCTCAATTGACTTAAGGCTTCACAAAATCTCCTCACAAGTTTGAGAAATTGCAGAAGAACAACACACGTGTTTTTCTCCTCTCAACAAAGTCATTTGGGAATAAGCGAATCTAGACTCTCGATTGACTTTCAAAATCAAGATAACACTTTTGTTGTCTATTTTTGGATTATGATCAAAGTGAAAGAATTAGAGAACAAATATTCTTTTGTAAAGAATATTAACATTGAGATTGTACCCCATAATTAATTAATTTTAATAAAATAATTTGTTTCGCATATTTTTCTATTGTTTTGCTTATATTACAAGACTTTACAAATTTTTGTGTGTATAGTGTGATATTTGAAGATAATGTCAAGGGAAGAATCATTACACATTAAAATGTTGGTAATGATGCCTCATCCTTAATTGACAATGTTTTATTAATTGAATAATTGAAATATCATTTTTAAACATTAGACAACTTTGTGATAAATGTTTTGAAGTGAGTTTTAAACCATTTCTATTATTATAGATATTTAAAATAATCAAATCATTTTTATGCATGGGTCATAAAAGAGAAATTCTATACACCATTGACGTTGATAAATATGATGATTATGGAAAAAAAATATATATTTTTTAATTATAAAGTTTGTGATACATGCCAAATGGAAAAAAAAAAAAAAATCTTAAAAGCATAATATTTTGACTATTAGAACATCTTAAAAGAATGAGGTTGTTGAAAGGAGAAATAAGATTTTATAAAAATGGTTGAAACCATACTAAATGAAAATAACTTGTAAAAAATTTTCGGGCAAAAACAATTAATATCACATGCCATGTGTTGAATACAATTTTAATGCGACTAATTTTGAATATAACCCCCTATAAGCTTTAGAATAAATAAATAAATAAACATAAGTTATTTCAAAATCATTGGGTGTAAATCTTTTATTTTCGATTCCAAGGACAGTTTGGGTAAGTTTAATTCAAAATCGGATATTGATATTTTCTGTAACTGTTATTCTTCATGTCTTTTAGTGTTTTTAACAAAAGAACCTTTTATGGTGGAAGAGTCCATTGATGTTAGTTTTTATGAATTTGACTCATTTCTTTAAGACAATGCAAAAGTTAATCATCAACTACGTCTTGAAAAAAGTTTGAGCAAGTTAATCACCTTTTACACTACCAACATGTCAAAGAGAAAGCTCAAATCAAGAGCTTCCAAGAGAATGACAGGTTGTCACACATTATCCTTAAGATTAAATCATAGTCAATTTATTTGATGCCACCAAATCTAGATTGTCTTTTAGAAATATACATAGTAATCATATTTTCTTATTTTAAATAAAATCAGATAAAAAATGATAGAAAACTAGATAATTATCATACAAGAAGAATTAAATCAATTTTTTTAAAAAAAAAAAATCAAGAATTAGTCCTATCCAATTTATAAAAAAATAATAAATTTTAACATAAATACCTTTATTATTTCAAGTATTTAAAGGTGGGTTTTAAAAAATAAGATTATTTTTAAAAAAAAAATAATAATAATGAAGACATTTTTATCCAAAATGAGACAAAAAAAAAGGGTTGATCAAATTAAAAAAATGGGGTTTCCAAAAACCCTTTTAATCAAATAACCATTTTATTAACTTTTTTTTTTTTCATTATTGTTTCACTTGTTTTTGCTAGAGTTTGGAAATTTGTGCATACAATCATCATCAATTATAATTATTTTAAGCTAATCTTTAAAATCCCATTATTAATATTTTTTCCTAGTAGCTTACGGGAAGAAAAACTATTGGGAAAATGCTTGAAATGTAAGCTGGGAATTTCTGACTTCTTCTTCTTCTTCACGGCCCTTGAAAGCTACGAAGCATTCCAAGAATATGTCGGAGAAATTGGCACCAGAGAAGCGCCACAGCTTCTTCCACGGCAGTAAGCAACGTCGTTTCGGAATATTTAGGGTTTTGAATTGCTCCTAGCATTGATTGATTTTGTGTTATTTGATGGTTGGTGGTTGATGATTCAGGCCAGAAGGTGTTTGAATGGGACCAGACCCTAGAGGAGGTGAACGTCTACATCACTCTCCCTCCCAATGTCCCCACAAAGCTTTTCTACTGCAAAATCCAATCCAAACATGTGGAAGTTGGCATCAAAGGCAACCCTCCTTATCTTAATGTACTCCCTCTCTTTATATGATTTTCACCCTCTGTTTGCGGGTTTTGTTTGGATGATTTTGATATCTGATTCTTTCTGGGTTATATCATTTTCGCGCTCTGTTTGTGGGTTTTGTTTGGATGATTTTGATGTCCGACTCTTTATGGATTTGGTTTGTGGTTGCAGCATGATCTCAGTTGCCCTGTTAAGACTGATTCTTCCTTCTGGACTTTAGGTATGTTTTCATTTATTAATTTATTTATTTAGTTTTTGACTTGGTGGTGTGGGTGGTAAAAATTTGTAAAAAGTTCAAGGGTGTTTGTGATGTGTGTCTCTTCACAGAATCAATTTTTGAAACCTACTGGGGATTAATGGATAATGTGATCAAATTGTGTGGGCAGTTTATCAAGAAATCCAGTGGGTGTGAGTTATTGAGATTAGGGAAGTTGAAAAAGTTTTGAAATGTGGAGATTGATTATCTTAGGGTTATGGTATTTTTTGTTAGTTTAGGTGATTGCCTGCTATATTTTGATATTATTGGATGGATCAATGTGATCATTCATTTTGTAATAGTAATAGATTGAGCTTATTCACTATATAAATGGCAATTCTTAAGCAATATCTCTACTTGGATGTTGATTTATGGTTTTGATTTGGCAGAGGATGATACAATGCACATAACCCTGCAGAAGAGGGAAAAGGGTCATACATGGTCTTCACCTATAGTGGGTGAGGGTCAGCTTGACCCATATTCAACTGATCTCGAACAGAAGCGCCTTATGCTTCAAAGGTTTCAAGAGGAGGCGAGTAACTGCGCATTTTTCCAGTTATTTTGATTTGTTTCAACTTGTTTCTTTAATTGCATTTTTGTGCAGCATTTCAATTAATTTATACTTCTATCAAAATTTGCTCTCCTATGTATATACTTAATAACCAATTGCAATGAATAAGGTTATAGGAATCAATTTATGCTTAAATGTTGAACAGAATTGGATGGTTTATCTAGGTTGAATTTGGTTATTGGTGCAGAAAGTAACATTTCCTCATTCACTTTTCCCATTGGTTGTTTCATAAGCATAGTTAATTTAATGCACAATTCCTTGGAAATGCAAACCACCGGATAGATTACAATGAAAAAGAGTAATGTCTATGAGGTAGTCAATATGGAAGGTGAAAAGAGAGCGTAAGTGCCAATGACATAAAAATGGCCATTGGGCTCTTAAGCTTATCGTTCAAGTATCTATATTGTCATTTAATGACTTAGCTAAAGGCTTGGGCTTGATCTTGGTTTTCAGCTGAAGTTGGTGAACAAGCTCGAAGAAGCACTGTACATGCCTATTTCATGCTTGTGCTACTCACATGCAATTTGTTTCACTTCCCTCCCTAGCAAAACTGTTACTAGAGTATTCTTTGGTTGTCTTGTTTTCTGATATACAGTGCATCGTTTTGTTCAAACATATAGTTGGAAACTGAAACAATCATAGTCATTTTATTCACACATGTAGTCAGAAATCAAAACAATCATACTAGTTCTCATCATGAGAAAATGGTTTTGATACTTCTCAAACTACAATATGATAGTAATGGCTCAAGGTTTGGAGACTATTGGTATTTAACATAGAGTTAATTATTGCAGAAACAAGTATCATTGCCTTAGATGCATGCTATATGAAGTTGGATTCTAGCTTCATGTTGAGTGACCTGCATCACACCAAAACTAGTGTTAGGTTTAGCAACTCACAGGAAACAAGATATGATACTACTACTTATGAATGAGAGGGCTCCTAAAGTGAATTTATTTTGGGTGTTTTGTCTAGATAACAAGAAGGGATTTCCACCTAGCCTATGTTTTTAATTAATTGCTTTGTTGGAATGATTTCAGTGCTATAGCTGCATGTGGTTGACACCACAAATAACAATGTAAAACCAATTATGTGATGGAAATAACCCTTAATAATAAAAGTTGTCTAAGTTGCTCATCAAATATAATTTTTTTATAGGCAAATAGTGTGTGTGTGTGTGTGTGTGTGTGTATCTTAATGGCACTTGGGCAAATGGTGTAGCAAAGTGCACACAATGTATACAATTGGCACCTAAAAAGGCTCACTTGAGGAGAATAGAATAACAAAAACAAGCTTCAATCCTTACTTTGCGCTAAGCCAATGAACAAAGTATATCATAGACAAAATGGTTATCCATGTACACTTTGGCAGCCCATTCCAAAAATTTACTCATAAAAGATGATTTAATTTTTTGTTCTGGCTGTTCCGAATCTTTAAAAAACCTCTTGTTTCTTTTCTTCTGTAGTGTTCAAAACAAACACAAAAGGGCAGCTCTCCAATCTTTTTTCTGAAACTTTCCCATGACAGATCCATGTTAACTGAACAACTTTCCTCTTACCTTACAACACATCATCCAAACCACGCTAACAAAGAGAAAACAAGCTACTCACAAGATGCTTGCTTTAGGGCAATGAAAAAACAAATGATTAGTCGATCGTTCCTCAACTTTGCTCAAATGGTATCAATTCAGCATTGTCCATCCTCTCTTTTGAGTTGATAAATTGTTAAAATCTGACCCTATGTTGCTTCCCATGCAAAGAATCTCATTTTCATAGGTACCCATGAATTCCAAACTATGCTTGAGGGGAAAAAATTCACTTCTTTCTTGGACTAAGGAGTAGTCGAAGACCAACCTTCTTCTCCCATACCTTTGGAACCCATGAGTCTTTACTGTTGGCTATAGAGAATAAAGTTGGGAAGTACTCTTCCAAATATGATAGCTGAACAAAATGGGAGAAATTACAAAAAGTGAAACAACATTTGAAATAGACATTAGATAGACTCAAGGAGGTACGTAATCTCTAAAATAAGATACCAATTGCTTTACTCCTCTTTTAGCTAGCTCATCCACCACTTGGTTAGCTAAGAGAGGAGCCCATCAAATAAACAATCCCAACTCTATAAGTGAGTCAAGTATTGGGCTGTTCAGCCTTGGTTGATTGAAGTGTGATCATGTCCAAGCTCACTTTTAACCTTGACTGAATCTTGGTTATCCTGTCTTGGGTTCTAGTTGATAAGCTTTTTAGTGTCTTAAGCTTACTTTGGTAGTCAGTGCCTAGTAAAATATAGAATAAGGTGGTTTGGAATAATTCCTTGCAAAGCCAAACTGCTAAATAGAATAAAGTTGAAAAAGAGGTGTAATGTTTATTAGGAATTCAATGTATAGCTGAAATGAAAACATAAGTTCATGGTTTTTATACTTATTCCCATAGACTAATAGCCTTTTTAACTCAAAAACGCCTATTAGGCTTTTTGATCTTACCTGGTCAAGTACCTTGCATGGGCATTTAATAACTTAGCACAAGTTTTGAGCTTGATTTTGGGTTCTCATCTAATGTTGGTGACCAAGCTTGAAGCTCTAAATGGGTCAATTTTATACTCAGACTATTCACAGGCAACTTGCTTCATAGCCTTCATTTGCTTAAAGCAGACCTGGTACTCCAGTATTATTTAGTTGCCTTGTCCTCTAATATTTGGTGCATGATTGGTCTTTATATCCAACCATAGGGTGAGAAATTAAAATTATCATTACTAGTAGTCATCTAGAGAAAAGTGATACTTAAAAACAATCCCATCTAATAACCAGAGGTTCTGTCAACTAATAGCAATTACCATATTGGTAGTAATTACAGAAGAAACAAGTATTATTGCCTCCAGTATGGTGTCCTGTGTTCGTGTTATGATGTTGGATTACATTGAGATGCCTATATGGAGAATATCTGAAGAATTAATCGATTTTAGGTTTAGGCCTTATTTTAATGCTTTATATGGGAAACAAAAAGAAGATGGATTCATCAATAATAATTTAAGAGAACTTCTGCTCTCATTTTGTTTGGAGCTTTCTTCTAGAAAACAAGTAAGAACTATGATTCATGTCATGGATTTTGTTTGAATGATTTAAGTGCTGTCCCACTTGCAATTTTTGAATGTGATCCACACTGTAAATAACAAGGCAAAACCAAATATAGTAAAATGGTTTCTAATTATAAATAGTGTGAACCAAATTTAATTCAAGGGCATGACCTTATACTGTAATAATCTCTCATGCTATGGCTGTTATTGAACACATGACATTGTTTGTGACTGGCTGCTCCTGGTAAATGTTTTTGTTGGCAGAACCCCGGATTTGACTTCTCGCAGGCTCAGTTTTCAGGGAACTGCCCAGACCCAAGGACATTCATGGGAGGGATCAGATCTGATTGACATACTACCTATCCTACAACTAGCTGAACTTATTATTCCGTTGTGTGTCTTTGTAAAATATTAGCACCATGCAATATTAGTAGCAACATGTTTATTGTAATTGACAATGATCCTTGCACTGGATTCAGGTTTGATCTAATGCCAATGATGTTTGTGCTTTTATTCTTTAGTCGCTTTTTGTTTCTCTTTTGTTATCTAAATATATTTTTATGGACAAGAAATATATGTTCAAAAAGAATTGAATCACTTGCTCAAGTTTCCATTGTGTGCTGACAGATCCTTAAAAATGGTTGAAGGGACCTAGATTTTGGTAGGAAGTGAGTGCCTTACAAGAAGGGGCTTTCGCCCCACAATAGGTTTTTTTTTTATCCTAGGGACTGTTTATGAAGTGTAAGGCAAATTGGGAGGCCATAAAATAGAGAGTTGAAATGGGATATAGAAAAATTTTAATCAAGTCCGCACTTGTCAGTCACTTTTCTTTCTGAATTTCCCCAAACGCTCGACTTTTCTCCTCTTTCACTCTCACCCCCTTTACTGCCCCGCATACATCTGCATAGGTGCAGCACACACGCTTAATAGCAAGCTTTTCACAGGGTTGATACAAAAAGTACATCCATGGACGGATGTTCTGCTGAAGATCTTTTGTTATGATTAGTCTCTCTTCCCCCAAAACTATCCCTCCTTTATTAGAATTTCACCAGGACATTATACGAATGCTTACAATTATACAAGAAACGTTGCAAATGTGTGTGTGTTGTTTACATGTGAATGAATGTTAAATATAATTTTTTTGTTTTTGTTTTTTTTTTTTTTTTTTAACATTTTTGCACATGTAAATATGATGGAAGCAAAACCTGTAAATATAAACTATTCGTTATGACGAAAATGAGAATTACCCCAAATAAATAAACTAATAATAAAATATCCAACATCTAGTAGTTTATATAAAAATCAAGACGGAAGTGCAAGTATAACATTTGAAAACTATAAAACCGTAAATATAGAAGTAGAGTTGAATAGTGAGATGGAATATGTAAATGTTATACAAGACGATATTTTAATAAACATCGAAACAATAGAAAACCTATACAAAAATTTTGAACTAGTTAATATAATGTTAGAAGAATTCAATAACCCAATGTTACTAAAAGAACATGTAGATCAAGAAAACTTTGTTGATATAATGTGTAAAAACTATACAGATGAACAAATAATTGAACAACTTTATAAAACCAATTTGATAAAAAAACCTCGTAGATATAGAAACAATAAATCAATTTACCGTTCAATCAAAAGCTAAAGAAAACCTAGAAATAGTCTCAAATGAGTCATTAAATACAATAAATGTGGAAAAAGAATTTGTAAATGTAAAAACTGAAATAGTAAGGTATAGTAAGTCGTACAGTAAGCCAAAAGGACCTCAATGGAAAACTTAAATAGAACCTTCTAGTTCTTTACAACCAATATATGAATATAGAACAATATTAGATATAGACAGTACATAAGACCTTAAGAAAACCATAGAAAATTGGGAACAATCCTTAAATTCAGTCAGTGTAGTAGTATCCTTTGAAAATCAACAAAAAATTTATGAATTTTATAAAAGTACCCTTAGAGGAACCGTATTACAATTCTTTAGAAATATGGAACAAGAAAACATTAGTTATTTTCAAGAAATTAGAAACAATTTTAGCATATCTGTATTTGTAAATTTAATAAAACTATATTTTTTAGGAATAACTCAAGAAGATATAAAGGAACCCGCAATATACCTTCATAAGTTAGAACAATTGAAGTTATGTAACCTTTTGTATATAAAAGAATATGAACAAAAATTTAGGAAATATGCAATCCTTACTAGAGTAGATAGAACCCCTAAATATTTAAATAAATATATATTAAAAATACAAGGACATATAGGACTTAGACTATGAAATGAATCTTCAACCTCCAAATATAAAAACTCTCCTTATATGGGCGCTAGAATAGAATTTGTAAAAAATTGGTTAGAAAGAGAATGTGTAAGTATAGAAGAAAAAAACCCAAATAAAGAAACAAGATATAAATCAACAACTTTGTAGAAAATTACATATAGGAGAGAATTTAGACATAGGATGTAGAGAATATAAGTTTAGAAAACTTAAGAACTACAACAAATTTTTAAGAAGAAAGTCAAAAACCTTTTATAAAAAACGATCATATCAAACAGGACATAAAAAACCTGAAAAGTTTTGGATAAAAAGAAAAAGAACTACAGAAAGAAAAAGACGGTGTAAATGCTATTTGTGCAGTTAGGAAGGCCATATAAAACCTGAATGTCTTGAACTTAAAAAACCATTAAATGAACGAAGTAGAAAAACCCAAGTAAAAATAAACCTAATAAATGAGTATCAGGTAGATAGTGAAGAAGAAGAAGAACTCATTAGTGAATTAGATTTTGAAAGTGAAAATTCAAGTGTATATAGTATAGATGATAGTGAAACTGAAAGAGAAGAAATTTGTACAATTATTGAAAAAGAGGAAAATCAACTTAAGAAGAGGAAAATCAACTTAAGAGAACCTCTTCAAATTTAGAAAACCTTGTACAACCTTTAGAAAGTAAAATAAAACCTTATAATATGTGGAAATACTTACAAATAATAATTAAAGGAAAATTCTCGGAAGAAGAGGAAGACAGTTCAAACTCTAAAAAAAATAAAAGAACCAATAAGTCCTGAAAAAACAACTATACAAACAATAGAACAAGTAAATATGGCGAATAAAGTTAAATCTATTGTTTTTCCAACAACAATTAAATTAAAAACCATAGAATTAAAAGTAGATGCAATGTTAGATACTAGAGCTAGTAAAAACCTTTTATTTGAAACCTTAGTACATCAGGAAGACCAACAAACATTAGTTCAACTAGTAGAATTAGTCCAATATAATCAACAAAAACTAATATTAACCAAGTATATTACAAATGTACCAATCATAATTAACAACATAACCTTAGTGTTATCTCAAACCTATCTTGTACCTACTATAAGTTTATATCCTTTTATTTTGGGTTTAAATTTTGTACATTTTTTTATAAAGAGGGACAACAGTACAAAACAACCAAGTCGGTAACTACAACAATTGTTTATACAAACATGAAAAATGCATCAAATAAAAATCATAATGTAACCTCTCATCAAATTAACAAAGTAGAAGTACAAAAAGATAGCATAATTAATATTATTTAGAACAATTAAGAAATGCAGATAGGTTAAAAAAACCTTATATTAGAAAAAAAAAAAAAAATTATAGGAGAAGACCCACAAAAACATTGGAATAAAAATATAACAACTTGTAAAATACTAATTAAAAACCTAGACTTAACAATAAAAACAATAGATATAACATGTAACCATATAGATACAAAGGAATTCAAAATTCAAATAGAAGGACTGTTGTAAAATAACCTCATTAAACCAAGTTTTAGTCCTCATAGATCTTCAGCCTTTTTAGTAAGGAACCAGAATGAAGAAAAAAGACAAAATGCTAGGATGGTTATTACTTATAAAAGATTAAATGATAATACATATGATGATGTTAATTAATTCTATTCAATGATGTAAATACTTTTCTCAGCTAGATTGTAAAAGTGGATTTTGGCAAATTAGATTAGAAAAAGATAGCAAACCATGGACAACGTTTTCATGTCTCGATGGATTATATGAATGGAATGTAATGTCATTTGGACTAAAAAATGCTCCTTAGATATTCCAACGAATGATGGATAATATTTTTGGTAAATACTCTTTTGTTCTTGTATATATTGATGATATTCTTGTTTTTTTCGCATACTCTTCAAGAACATATAAAGCATCTAGAATTTATTTTTGAAAAACTAATTAGCCATGGATTAATAGTAAGTAAAAAGAAAATGAAATTATTTAAAATCCAAATATAATTTTTAGGATTATAATTGGAAGATGGATAAATAAAATTGCAAGATCATATAATACAAAAAATAAATAATTTTTCAGATAAACTCGAAGATTTAAAAACCCTTCAAAGTTTTTTAGGATTATTAAACTATGCTAGACTATATATTAAAAACCTTAGTAGATTAGTTGAACCCCTTTATAGTAAAACAAAAAACATAGGACAAAGATATTTTAATCAAGAAGATATTAAACTTGTACAAAAAAAATAAAAGAACTTGTAAAGCATCTCCCAACCTTACATTTACCCTTAGAAAGTGAATACAAAATAATTCAAACTGATGCTAGCCAAATAGGATGGGGAGATATACTTTTAGTAGTCACTAACATAGGAGAAAAAAAACTTTGTAGATATTGTAGCGAAACTTTTAATGATTATCAAAAGAACCTTAGTTTTACAAACCTAGAAATTGAAGCAATAATATTAGTCTTAGAAAAAATTCAATTATTTTTAAACCAAGAACAATTTACTTTAAGAATCAACTGTGAGAATATTAACAAATTCTTTGAAAACAAAAATTCTTCAAAATTGTCCACCAAAAGATGGATAAAGTTTCAAAACTCCTTAATTGATTTCAAACCTAAATTTGAACATATTAAAGGAAAAAATAATTTGATAATGCTAATAATTGATTTTATTTTACTAGAACATGACTAAAAGAAAACCCACTAAAGCTAGAACCTTTCAATTTGGAACCATATGTCTGAACGAAGTGTTGAATCCAAATTTGAGGTTTAACTCTTTATATTCTCAAAACCTTTTTGAAAAACATAAGGTTATTGTAGATAATTTTTGGTTTCTAAAGCCACAAAGTTTTCCAAACCAAAATTTAGAATATGCTTATGAAAAAATCGTGTCAGCTTTAGCTAAACATTTACAAAACCTTCAAAACCAGTTGATTGCTTTAGAAACCCAAAAAATTCAAAACCTCAAAATCCAAGAAAATCAAGAAAGACTGACAAGGGATTTGAAAACCAATACAATGTCAAGCAATCAAACCAATTGTTCAAATAGTTAACCTGAAATGCTTAGTTTAATTAAGAAATTAACTCTTCTATATGAAAAATATGAAAAACTTGTTAAAAACCTAATTGGAGCTAATAACTACACTTTAGTTGATACATTCTTTCTGCAAACCTATTATAACAAAGTGTTTAAAAATCAAGAAATTTTATATAAACATTTTAGAACAAAAATGTCGGGATAGAAACAGGGTATATGACATATCATGACCCTGAATTTTTCTTTGTTATACATTTAGCTTAAGTAAATATGTCAGTGGTAAATAAAGAAAATTTTGATTTAGTACCCCAATTTATGGATCAAGGAATTTTAAAAAATATTTGTATGAATTATGTATCTCAAATCCCTGAAACCTTTTCAGAAAAATTAAAAGATATTTTAGCCTATCTTTTCAAAACCGAAAATAGATAGACATTTCTTTTGAAACCATTCCACCTTTTTCTAGAATGGCCTTTGAGTTAATTTAGACTTATTCATCCCTCTTGCAACTTTGCTAGTTTCACTTAAGGCATGTTTGGTACGCATGAATGAGGAATGAGAATGAATATTTTGTTTCCATTCCTATTTCCTTTTGAATAGAAATGAATTTGATAATTCCAATTCTTACATTTGAATGTGTATAAGAATGTAAAGTTGGAATGATAATTTTAGTTCTATTTCAATATTAAGTAAAAATGAGAATGAGAATGAAAAAATAAATAAATTGTCAATACTATTTGTACATCTGGTTTAATTTTTTTTTTTTTTAAATCTCACTTGTATATAGTTTGAAATAATTTTTTATTTTCATTTAAAAAATCCATGAGAGTTTTTTTTTTAGCTAAATAATAAAAACTTATTTGAGCATGTGACTTAAAAACAAAATTGTTTTTAAAATTTTTTATCACTATTTGATTGTTGTTCTTTAAAAACAAAATAAAATAGAGAATTGTACTTCTGATATTTTTTTTTCACTAGAAAAAATGAATTTCAAATCAAGTGAGATTTTTTTATTGAATTTATTGATAAGTTTAATAATTTTAAAAAATTATTTAAAACTTAAAAAATGTATATAATGACTATAAAAAATAATAGACATAATTAATATTTTAAATTCTTTAATAAATCTTGTAATTTTTAAGAATAATTTAAAATTAAAAACTGATTAATTAATTATAGATTAAATAAAATAATTTAGAATGTCATCTTCTTAATTGAGTAATAAATATATGCATAAAAAATTTGGCTCATTTATATCTTAAAAAATTAATTTCTTTTATATATTCATTTAAAATAGAATAGTATTAGCAATTATTATTTTGAATAATTATTACTTATTTTTAATAAAATGAATCAATTAACGTTAATATCTATATTTTTATTATATTTATAAAAAATATAATTTATGATTTTATTATATTATTAATATTTTATATATTTTAAACTATTTATTTTTAATTTATTTGTAATTAAAAAATTATTTTTATTTTTAATAAGATATGAATTAAATTTAATTTACATTATATAAATTAAGTCTATGATTTGTGTTTGTTATAAAATCATAATAAAAATTTATTTTTAAAAATAACTTATCTAAAAAAATTTAGTTTTTTATTTTTAAAAATAACTTGAAGTAGGGAATCAAAATACTTCTCAAAATGGAATCAATTTAAGCTGATTTTTATTTTTATTCTTATTTTACTGCTCAAAATTTATAGTTCAATCCCATAAAAACTCTAAATGATTGGTTTTATTATTAAGCTAAAAAAAGAATTCAAATCACATTTATAATTTTTCCTTTATAGATAGTACTAACATAATTTTATCGGGTTTTTTCCATTTTTAAAATTTATTTAAAATGTTTTTATTATAATATAATAAGGTTAATTTCATTTAGTTCATGTAACGTTAATTTCAAATCTATGGAAAGTAGATGTATAAATTAACGATAGTTATAATAATATTTTTATATTATGGTATATAATATTTAGTAATTTTGGATTTTGAAAATAGGAGGGTGTGTGTGGATGATGTCACGTGCCAATAACATGGAAAAGAAAATAAAAAACAAAAAACAAAAAATATAAGTAAAGGCCTTCGCTACGAAGCAACAACATTCTAAACCGTCGAAGCACCACCACCTCTGTATAAAAGGAAAATCCAGATTGTTCAGGAAAGTTCTATCCACAAACAAAAACCCTAATCTCAACCGCAGTCTAGTATCAGAAACCAGTCACCAGAGCCATGTCTCACTTTGGAAGATCAGGTCCGCCGGATATCAAAGACACCTTTTCTTTACTCGTTCTCAACATCACCTTCCGTGAGCATCTCTGCTTCTCTCTCCCTCTTTCTTTTCTTTTCTTTCGGCATTTTCTTTTGTAATTTCATTTTTTTGTTTTTGTTTTTTTTTTTTGTTTTTTTTGGTGTTTTGGATAGGCACCACCGCGGATGATCTGTTTCCGTTTTTTGACAAATACGGAAAGGTCGTCGATATCTTCATTCCCAGAGATCGAAGGTTCCTTTTACCGCTTTGTCTTTTCTTTCTTTTTTTGTTTTTCTTGTGGTTCTGTTTTGATTGATGAGACAGTGTACGGGGAAGGTTAAGATCTTGCTTGGTAATTCTTTTTGATACGGTTGATCAAACTGGAGTTTGTTTTTTAAATTATTTTTTGTTTTTGTGTTCTTCAATTATACCATGTTATATCGGGTGTGTGTTTAAATGTGAATGGCTTTTCCACCAAATGGAATCCTGATTATATGGGCAGTTGAGTAAAATGTTAGTGTGAAAAATGGCTAATTAGCTAAAGTAAACCACCCAGGTTGTGGTGGGGTGGTGGTGGTGTGAATCGGGTGTTTAAAACTTTTAGAAAATAATTTACTAAATGCAAAGAAGAACTAATTAAAAAGCAAGATAATAGTAAAGTAAAAGACGGGGAGAAGAAATTTGCAAACTTCATTTATAGTGGTTCGACAATTCACATACTTCCATTACCCTCAAGCTCCTAACTGAGTGAGGGTACTACTATCAAGTCTTCTGAGACAAGCCTTAAAGCTTTATGATTGGATTCACTCGCTCCAATGGGTACCACAAATACTTCAAGTATGCCACTTGCTTGAAGTCTTTTCACTTAAAATGAATAAATAAGAAGACTTAATGCTTCCAATTTTAGAACTAGTATAGCTCACAACACAAGGAAAAAGATATGATAGATTTTGAGGTGCACTCAAGAATATGCAAGTTGGAATTCAATGCATTTTGAAAGAAAAGCTTTGAATGTGAGAAAAGAGAGGTTTTTCAATGGAATGTTGTTGTTTCCTTATCAATAAATGTAGTCGAGTCCTTCAATTTATAGAAAAGAGGCTCGTACACCTAAAGAGATAGAACACTCTCGATTGGTCGAGTTCGGTTTGACCAGATGACTAGTTGTTGACCACTAGAGTTTCTGAGGCTTGATCGACCCTCGACCGACCCTCGACAGACCCTCGATTGACCCTCGAACGACCTTCTACCGACCCTCGATCGACCCTCGACCGACCGTCGAACGACCCTCGACCGACCATCGACCGACCCTCGATCGACCCTCGACCTACCCTCGACCGACCCTCGATCGACCCTCGACCGACCCTCGACCGACCCTCGATCGATCCTCGATCGACCCTTATCGACCATTGACTAACCCTTGATCTGCCCCTCGACTAACCCTTGATAAGCCCTCGACTGGCCCTTGATAGGCCTTCGACTGGCCCTTGCTCAGCCTTTGATCAACCCTTGATCGGCCCTTGACTAACCCTTGATAGGCCCTCGACTAACCCTTGATAGGCCCTCGACTGGCCCTTGGTCGGCCTTTGATCAACCCTTGATTGGTTAAGGCAAAACCTCAACCAGCCATACATTTGCTATTGGAAGAGAGAGAAGAAAAATGTGCACCCTCAACTAGTCCTTGACAAGTCGAGCTCAATTGTCGAGTTAGTTCCCTAACTAGTTCAATCGGTTTTGCTCACCCTCAATCGGTTGCACCTAAAGGTATACAAAACCTTCCGATTTGAGGTCTAAACTTTCTAGTAACGTGTGTAACTCTTCTTAAAACCTTTTTAAGTAAGATTTAAAAGAATTTAACTTAAGATTTTGTATTAAAATAAGGATCATCCAAATTTATGATAAAAACATCTCTTTAAAGCTTAAGTGAGGATGAAAACTATCTTTTAAGTGTATGAGAAAAGTTTACCTAAGTGCACCAATAAATACCATCTTGCAATTTTTCCTAGAGCACTTTAAGTCTTAAAGAGATCCAAATCTTCATTCCATTGACTATCTTCCATAGTTGCTTGAGCTTTATAATTTTTCATTTACACATGAAAATTTTGCTTGATTTAAACTGTTAGATACTTTAACCTTGTTTTGTAATCATTAAAACTTGATTAGGAGAATCCTTGGGCTTTTAGTTATTTATTTTAAATTAAATAATAACCTATATTATCTAAGGTTTGCTTAGAACTTTCATATCTTGTTCTTTATTCTACTTAGTTGCCTCTGTTTAGTTAATGAGAAAGTGAAGGGGAAAATCAAGGGCATGTTCGTTCCCATCTTTTTAAAATAGGTTTGAAACCTAGGTTTTTGAAAATAAGGAAACAGAATGGTGCTTTGAGGACACAATTTGAGTGTCGGAAAGAGATATATCTTCAAAGAAATGATTGAAGAAATAGCAAGGTTTGAAATTCCATGGTTTTCTGTTATTGTCTTTTCCTTTTTCTTTCTTCCTTTATGTTTTTTATTTTTTATTTTTTATTTTTTATTTTTTATTTTTTATTTTTTGTTTTTTGTTTTTTTGTTTTAAACAAGTCAAATTCCAAAAAAAGAGCAAAAAACTTATGATTATGCAACCCAATGGAAATTAGATACTCTGTTAGTTGTTTGTTATTTGTTTATTTATTTATTTAATTCATCAAACCAAGCAGCCATCAAAAAACTTGGAAGACTATTAAAGAACAGGTCACACTGCAACTAAATAGAATTTCAATACGATTGAGCAGATTAGATTACAGTCATTTGAGCAGTGGGTTATGATATTCTGGTTAACTCAATTTCATGGAATGTAAGAGAAAAATAGTTGATTTTCTCTCTTCTATAAAATTTCTTAGCAGCAAAGTGAGGTATTGGTTACATCCTAGAATTTTGTAATGCTGTGGGTTGTTATTATTAATTTTTGGTGGGTGGCGTTTATCATCATCATCATCATCATTGTTTTTTGATCTCAGGACTGGTGAATCGCGTGGTTTTGCATTTGTTCGTTATAAGTATGCAGATGAGGCACAAAAGGCAGTGGATAGGCTAGACGGTATGTATCCCCCTATCTCTATTTGGTGTTTTTATACATCATGTATACTTTTTTATGCTTCCTTAGGTGATAGTAACGAAATTGAATTTATTTATTTTTATTTTTTTATTTTTATATCCTGTAAAAAAAAAAAATCTCTATTTGGTTTACTGAAAGTCTTGCCAAGAAAAAAAAAATCAGTTTTCTGAAAATGGATTTTCTATTAAATAAGCAGAGTGTGAAGAAAAAATATTTATTACATTGTGTTTCCAACAAGGATGGTCTTAGTAGTTAATTATTGCTTTGACAATGTTTCTCACAGGAAGGATTGTTGATGGTCGAGAAATTACAGTTCAGTTTGCTAAATATGGGCCAAATGCTGAGCGAATGTAAGTTCAAATATGCATATAATATTTTGCTCAACCATGGTCAAGAAATTACAGTTCAGATTGCTAAAAATATGTTAAACCATGGTTTGAGCTTATACCTGCACATGCTTATTTTGAATATTTTAGAATGTTAAAGTGCATTTCTTTTCTTGAAATAAGCCACTTTATTTGTTCGATGATTTTTGAACGTTCTTAATTGTTGAAGTACTGACATGGTTAATGGTTGTGCTAACCTTTTCCTCAATTTAATTTTTAGTGTCAAATAATGTGAATGGGTGCACCTTGATTCCAGGCACAAATTAACAATGGCATATTTAATATGATCTTTTTTTTTTAACTAAGTTATATTTGTCCTATTTCAGCCACAAAGGAAGAATTGTTGAAACATTTCCAAAGTCTAGAGGCAGGTCAAGAAGTAATAGTCCACGGCGAAGGTATGGACTGTTTTTAATTTTTTTTATTTTTATTATTATTATTATTATTATTATTATTATTATTTATGTATTTGGCTATTAAATTTCCCCTTAATATATTTTTATATACTTGGGTGGGAATTTGGTTAGATATTGTCTTATGGTTGTAGCAAAGGTAGAATTTTGTTTTATTATCCTTGTTCTGATTGGTAATACAGGGTAAGTAGTGAATCAACTTGAAGAAATAGGACTCATTGTCTAATTATTGAAGGCCATACTTGGATGTCTCTTAAAAATTGCATGTCTCCATCATTTATACTTAGCATTAGAAACCACAAGTTCGTTCACTGTAGAGGCTAGTTAAAAAATATGAGGGTCACTGTAATCATGGTTATGGATTATGATCCCAGAGGGAATCAATGTGTAATGGGTATTACTTAATGTGATGTGGGCAGTAAATCTTGAAATTTTTTGGTTTCATTATAATCATGTTTTGACCATGTAATTCCCTGTTGTTTCAATGTATATATCTCATTTACTAGGAGTATTTTTTTAGTTTGTTATATTAATGTGATTACTCAAATGAGTAATCAAATCATTCCATGCTCGGAAAATAAAGAAAATTGGGACAAAATAGAGAACTAATTTGTAACCCAAGGAACCTTCAATTCTTTATGGAAGCTCAAACTTTTCTTTTGACCTGAGAATTGCTATATTTAGGTTGGAAGTAGACCCAAATTGGCTTGGAAAGATGGAAGATTGGAGGAAGATGAGAAAAAAGGGCCTAGAAACCCTTTTTGGGGGGTTCTTGGCTTGATTAGAACCATAACCATTTTAATGTTTACATCACCAAAGAAATAAATGTTTTAGTACATTTTCCACAAGCCCAACTAGAATCAGCAGGCTGCCTCAGAACAAGGGAAAACATTGGGAGGGACTGCAACTGATCCACATCTGCCCCACAAAACTATGGCAGAGTATTGTCCATAAATGCACGTCTTAAATTGGAAGCTTGAATGGAACACTTTCCACTGCCTAAGAAAGGAACTACAATGGTAAACTTGCTATACACCTTAGGAAATGTTAGAGGTTGGTGGTGTCCCATCAACAATTACTGGTGATAGCATACAAGACTAAAGCCAAGGGATGGCTGGGTGATTATTAGGCAAGGGGTGATTAGGACCTTGTTAGGTCAATGGCACTGGAGGTTTGATGTGGAAACAGGGAGGGTTGATGCAGGGCTTATGTTTATGTAATTTAGGGAGAATTTGTATGGGTTGTATTCTAGAAAAGTTGGAGATCCATATAGGATATGGATGTTTTAAGAGATAAGAAAAGTAGGGTCTAAATTCCCATACAACACTCACTTTGAAGTAGGAAATGGACAGCAAAATTTTCATTGGCATGATTAGTGCTGTAGCGATTGAATGATTCGTACGAGGTTCCCAATTTTTTTAGAATGGTTGCTAAATGATGTCTGAGTGTGGTAGATTATCAGGTATGAGGAGCCAGTGGGTAGTTGAATCCAAGTTTCACCATTGTGGGTAGTCAAATCTGAGCTCTACCAACATGGGTGGTTGAACCTGAGCTTAATCAAGGTTGGTAGTTGAATCTGAGCTTCACCAGGGATATTCAAGACTGGGATTGTGGTGTTGGTATATATACACATACATGTCCACCTTGGGCAAGGGTTTAGATATTTTGATTGCTAGTTAAGACTCTCATGATGCTTCAGTTTTGTACAGTGGCTAGTGTGTTGTGGGGGATTGTTCTTAGTCTGTTTGGAGCCCAGTGGGTCTTTCCAGATACTGTAAAGGAGGCGGTTATCAGCTGGAAGGGTTCTTTTGTGGGTAAAAAGAGGGAGAAAATTTGGAGATCCATACTGTTATTTATTTATTGGACGGTTTGGAAAGAGAGGAATAGATTAGCATTCCAGGGGGGGGGAGTTAGCTATACAGAAAGTTAAGAATTCTTTTGTTTGTAATATGTGGGGGTGGGCAAAATTGTATAATGGTGCGGAGCCTCGTTCCCTTATAGGTTTCTTGGAGTGGATAGCCTCTAGTTAAGGGTCGGTGGGTTTTTTGTTTCTTTTGGTTTTTTTTTTGTTGTGAGGTCTTCGTCGCCTCGTATACTTCCTGTATGCTATGCGGCGCTTTGCCTTTTGCTAATATACGTGTTTACTTATCGAAAAAAAAAAATGATGCTTCAGTTGCCATATATTATTTTGAGAGAGACTGATTTGTGCTTGTAAGTATGCTTATTCAATTTTCTTTAGTCTTTTTGTTTTTTTATTTTGGTAATACCAGCCCTTCATAATATTTCAACCATGATGTGTAAGTTCTTAGAGTATTTGTTGAACTTGCTGGAGGTGGTTATGTATTATCGTTATTACAGTTATACTTGCTAATGATGATAATAATGTTGGTGATTCATTTTAATAGAAGTGTGTTTCTGTACATGTACTGTGACACCACCCAAGATCTGTATGGATGGAATTGTAAAGCTTTGACATGACATTTAATTGAAATTTTTGGCTGCAACAGGGTTTACTTCGATAATCTCTATTAAATCATGATTTTTATGAAAATTTCAGGTATCGAGATGATAACAGAGACAGGGATTACAGGAGGAGAAGTCGCAGCAGGAGCTATGATAGGTATGAAAGTGACAGGTACCGTGGGAGGGAGAGAGACTATCGACGTCGAAGCAGGAGCCACAGTGCAAGTCCTGATTACCACAGAGGCCGGTATGATGATGGACGACGGAATCTGAGTAGGAGTCGGTCAATTGATAGGTTTTAAACTGCCCAATCTTATATCTAGTAGTTGTCATCATTTTCCAGTGTCTTAATTATTTGATAATTGATGATGTTGAGGTATGTGAACAGTGTTTCCCCCACTCGGTATACACCTAGTCCTAAGAGAAATTTTCCTCCTCGTGTGACCCCATCTCCTCCTAGGGGTGGTAGTCAGGACAGACGCAGTGGGGAAGAACGATCCCCTAGTCGAAGTATTTCACCAAGAGGTCGGCCTGCTGGTTCACGTAGCCCATTCCTGCACAAGTCAGATGCTGATGTGAGTTCGTGTTCACTAGTTGTTTCAATATATGTACATTTAACATTGCATTTCAGGATCTGTTTATTTAACTGGATGCTTTTGATTTTGTAATTTGTAGGACTGATTGTGGTGAAGGGTGCATGGTACTCAGATGGTGCATCGGTAATAGTTCTATGTCTGATATGTCTAGCTCGAAGGGGTTTGGAGCCTCAAAGACCTTCTCATTAGAATGATGTTAGTTTTGGCAGGAATGAATTTCCAATGTTGGTTAGTTTTGATTTGGACTCACTGCATAGTTAAATTACTTGGGCATGTGGGTGTTTTGGGGACTTTATAGTTAAGGGATTGGTTACTTTTTTTCTAGTTCTTTCCAATTTTATCGTTATGTTTTAGTTTAACGTATCAAGCATGCTTGTTTTTTTTTCTTCTTTATAGTTCAGTTTGTAGGAGTTCTGAGTTCTGACTTGTCATGAAATATATATTGGATTTTATAGTTCTGTTCGTGAAAAGGCTGATGGGCATGTTGATGATGATGATGATGATGGTGATGGTGATGGTGATGGTGATGGTGATGATGCTGTTTGTAATTCATAGATGGGTGATCATCATTTTGTGCTCTGGTTGCGAACAGCAGTTTGCTGGTTGAATAAACAGTATCTTAACTAAGTTTCTCTAAATGATCGTGTCATTGGTAAGGTTTATATGGCTCAATTCTTTCTTTTGAAAAGCCTTATATCCTGGGGTTTCTGATGTTTGACCTTATTATAATCCCAAAGGCCATTGGTGCTTTTGGAAATATTGGTCTTGAAAGGGGTAGTTGCTGTGATGGTGTTAAAAGGTCGGTATTCTGAAGGCGTGTTTTTACCTGTTGCTGTTGATGCCAATGAGGTGGGGTTCTGTTTTGTTCAATGACCACCCTGATGCTGATTTTAACCATGAAACCTAGTTTGCTGGTCTATACTCTGCAACCACGATGTTGAAGAGGGTAAAATTTCTCTGATTATTTTTCTTTGGGGTATGTCATGTTGGACTTTGCCTCATCTAACACCTACATTGGTAGGGTCTTTTTTTTTTAATAAATTTTGACTGATATTTACAGTACTGTGAGATTTTTATAGCACAAAGGATTGCAGCTGTAGCTGTGAAGTGATAGCTGATATGCCCATTCTGTCATGTTGTAGAGTTGGGTGGGGTTCGGGTTAGTGAATATCCATCTGCTGTAGTAGGCTTTTGCTACCCTTGTTGCTGGGATCTCGGGTATTGATGGTGGCTGCCTGCCAAATTCTGGTGGTGAAATACCACCTTATGCCCTTGAATCTGATTCTTGGTTGCATGTTATTTTTCCAGCTCAAATGAAGTATGCATATTCTCATCTTCCCGTTCCATCTTCAATTTCTTTCTGGAGTTTGTTCTTCCTGTGTTGGATTGTAACAGGCTAGAGTGCTTTGAGCTTGTGTGGAACTCTTTGTTAGCCGAACGGACAAAATAGACATAATGCCTGTGCTTTTTATACTTACTAGGATTTAGAATGGGAAAGAAATATGTAGAGTTGAAAGAGAGAATTTGTTTATACTTGAAATGTATTTTTTTTAAAAGGAAAAAAATGCTAGATAAAATATTTAGGAGTATGTTTTGAATCTTATTAGGAACTCTATCAAGGGAAGGTCAAATGACAGACCAGTGCAGGGAGGGGTTTTAGGAGGAAAATAAAAAAAAGTACCAGAATTTAAGAGCCTGTTTCGTTTTCTGATTTAAAAACAGTTTTATGTTTTTTAATGCAAAAAATTGTTTTAAAATTTTTTTAATACTATTTGGTCTTTGTTTTTAAAAATTCTTTTTAAAAACAAAGTTAACATAAAATTGTTTTTAAAATTTTTAAAAACTGTTTGGTTATTATTCTCTGAAAAGAATTTTTAAATACAAAGTGAAATAGAGAATAAATTTTAAAGAATAAGTAAGAGTTGTTTTTACTCATTTTTAAAAATAAAAGGAAAATATGGATATGTTTGATTATGTTTTTTAAAATTTGTTATTAAAGCTGTTTTTAAGTAAAAGAATAAAAGGTAGTTTTCAAAAATATGGTCAAATGGTTCTTAAAAATATGATAATTAAAAATTTATTTTTAAATTTATGGTAGTTTGGGGGAAGGAGACAGATTGTTGTGCATTGAAACAGCATAACATCCACATAATCCATATGAATTATTTTTGAGTTTTGATTTTGTGGTGGCAGCAATAAGAAAATTAACTGGATTTATCTTTGATTTTTAGATTTAATAAGATTCATTTAAAATTTACTACATAATTCTTATCTTAAATATTTTAGTTTTATTTTTATCTTTATTTATTTTTATTTAAATCCGTGCTAATATTAAGTAGCAAGATTATGAGAAAGACATAAAGAGACATGGAAATTAAAGTAAAATGTATTTGGGATTTTTTTTTTAAAAAAAAATTATTTATTTGGACTTGTTATTTTATGTTTTAAAAAGTGAGAACATATTTAAAATCTTATTAGAAAAATACTCAAAGAAAAAAATATGTTTGGGATGTAAAATTTGAAAATAGTTCCAAAAAATAGTTTTTGAAAGTTGTTCTTAAAAATTGTTTTATGGTATTTTGTATGTTAAGATAAAGTCTTTAAAAACATGACATGATGTAATATATTTGAAATTTATTATTTATTTAATGATATTTTAATTTTACTTTTATTTATCCTTATTCCATGTATTGTACTTTATGGGTATTTTCACTTAACATCTCTTGCATTATACATGATTTGAGTGCGTTCAAAGTTGCACGAAAGATCTAAGTCATGGGTCCTTGAAAGTAGATGACTTACTTACAATTGGTTCATGGATTTAGGTAATCCATTAGAAGTTATAATATACTATCTCCTAATTAGAGGGATGATTGGTTTTAGCCATCAAATTGGGTTTCTCATGGTGAGTGCACTAGTATGTATGATTATACATTGGATATGACTTATGGTAAGTCATGAGTTAAGGTTATCAAGTAGTCATAACTTTATCAAGTTGGTTCATTGTGTTGTCTTTCAACCTTAAGAGAATATTGAGCTTGTAATAAAGTTAACAGTGACTTTGACTTATAAGTGAGATTTTAAAGTGATTATATATTTCCTATGGATCAAGTCATTGTTGATGGAAGTTGATGCTAATAAATATTCTAATAAAGACATCATAATATTAATGGGATTGAAATAGAGTGTCCTCTTAGGTAACCATAAGGAGGCATGTTCATGTAAGCTATGGTCATAGTTGTTCCTTAGGTGAAACATGACATAAGCTCTCTATGAACTAAGATATGTTAGTTGATCATACAATAAGAGGATTTGTAAAAGAATAGAAGTAGTCTTAAAAGGTTCATAACTTCTCCTTATTATATTGCAAACATCGATTCATGGGGAGACTAAATGCAATGGATGGTAGGTCACATACCCAAGCATTTTATATATGGTTATCATTTACATAAGGTACTGGAGTATAGTTGATTCCATTATCTTTGAAGTTTCAACTAAACTTCCAATGTTCTACACTTGGATTCCAATTCCAATGGACGCCACAAGGTCCCTTCAAGTGTATCTCAACTTGAAGATTTGAATGCTCACAATCTTACTTTAATGATAATGAAAAACACTCTCACCTTAACTCAATAAGTGAATGAATACAAAAGAAGGCTATGATGAATGACAAGGATGCACTAAGTAGGTTTGTAAGTGAAGAATCAATGTACCAAGTATGAAAATAGAGCTTTTAATGAGAAACAAGTAATTGGAAAGATAATTGCAGGTGTTCCCTATGCAATAAATGAAGTGGAGCTTTCTCTTTATAGGTTTCTAACCTTGGGCAACAGAAACACCAAAAGTTACCTCGTCCTATCGAGCTGATTGACTAGCTATTTGACATTAAATGCACAACAGGTAATTGTTGGGCCTTAACTTGAAAGAGTTTTCCTCTTGATCGGGAAAGGTCTCTCCCTCAACCGAGAATGCAAGTTCATTGGAAGAGAGAAAAGAAACTTTGCATTCCTCAATCAGTCCTTGACTGAGAAAGTTGAACCAGTTGATTGATTCCTTGATCAATTTAATCGATTGAGTAGTCCCTTTGATTGATTCACCTAAAATGACCTAAAAACCTATCTTTTTCATTTCTTTTTTCTTCTAACACTTAGGCAAAGCCTTTACATACATTGATAGATCAAGTTTAAAACATTTTGAATGAGGTTCATGAGAAAATACTCATGTTTTACTAAAAATTCAATTTTAATGCATAAATCGAGTATTAAATGATACATGATTTAATAAGAGAAACCTATGTGCACACATGTATTCACTTTACAAATAAATCTTAGGTATGAAACACTACATTCTCGAGTTAATGGATTGTATAATGTGTACATTAATGCACTATGAAGCCACTTGGCGGCTCAAAATATTCTACAGTATGCCTCAACCACTACAATATGCCTAGGAATTGGACCAATTCAAGGCAACAGTGATAGATCATGAGATTGGAAAGCCTTCAACATCGAGTTCTAGTCTATATATAATAGTTGTCCTAGAGTTATCAACTCATGATCTTTTCTATCAAGCACACATATGAAAACAGATAAACTAACAAACACGGTAAAAAAGAAACAAAAAAAAAAAACTTATATTTACCAAAAAAAGGAAAACCTAGAAATGGATGACGTCAATTTCATAGGATAGAAAGATGGATAGTAGTAATACAACTATATAATCATTAGTTTAGTGAGTAGCATGAAGTTCTTTCAATTTTAAAATAGATTGGCAATAATAGGATGTAGTTTTTAAGAAAATCCTCATTACACCTTATAGAAAACAATGTAATAGGACTTGATAATAGATTTTTGATGCATCTAAAAACATACACTACTATTTTGTTTAAGAAAACTACTCTAGATTGCATTTTTGCAAATCAAATAATTAGTCTTAATAAATAGTTAAGGTTATTCCTAGAAAACATACACAAAGCATCTATATTGTAGCAAAACAAAGGATCATCAACATTCACAATTTAATTCTTAAGCACCAATCCAATAAAATTCATAATGGTAAAGAAGAAAATGATCTAAATTGAATTTTCTAATAATGAATATCAACCAGTGAAGAATACAGTGTACCTAAAGAAACCAATTACGAAGTTTTATAAGATAAACACAAGCCAACACAATGTAACTCATTTTAGTTTTTTTCTACTAATTTGAATGCAAGTAGTGAGTTGTGTCAGAATAAAAGCAATATTATTAAGCAAGTTGGTTTAGAAACCATTTGTATACATAAAATTCATAAGTAAATTGGCAAAGTGATATATTCTATAAACGATAACATTAAGTTTTTTTTTTATTTAAATTGTATAGATAATAAGAAATGAAAATTAAAAACAAAATAAGTGTTACCTCAAAAGTATGTTTCATCAAGTCTCTTGTAGAACATGATATAAACCTCTTTGCATTTTTTCCAAATACAATTGCAAGCAATGATCCAAAACTATTAGAGAGTTTGACTTCAACACCACACCTATATTAATAGTATATAATTGTAAATTAGTAAAGACATTAAAAGTTGAATATATTGAGTAATTATGAGTTTATTAAGTAATTTATAATAATATTAATTATATTGTTTTATAAAATGTAAAAAAATGTGTAAGATAATAACCACTATTTTGAAAATCGGACTAGACTGATCGGTTTGATTGGTCCAACCACCGACCGGTGGTCTTTCTGTTTGAGTTAACCATTTTGAATCATTTAGCTATCAAATTGGTTATGAATCGTCTCAACCAATGGTTGAACCCTTGGGCAAAGTGAATTGAACGGTTCCTTGGGAACCTTTCTTAGTAATCGAACGGTTCAATGCCGACTCCTCTCATTTTTTATTTTTTTTTGCAAAAGGTAGCCTAATTTTGGGCATGGCCATGAACTGTAGGCTCAACACCACACAACCCAATAGCCAATTGCTTATTAAGAGGTGAATGAGGCTTTTAAAACCCCTGTCATCTCCTTGTGTTTCTTATGTGGGATCACTAGAATAACTTATTTAAAGGAAAATGAGATAGAATTTGAATCGTAGACACCAACTCAAGGTAAAATAGCCACACCACTCTGTTATACTTCCATTGTGTTAAGATTGATAAAAACAAAAAATAAATTATATATGTTATTTCAACAAATAATATATATATATATATACATACTTCCATTTTCAATATATTTTTATATTTAAATATTAAACATATTTGTTTAATAAAATTTAAAATATTATTACATTTATATAAAATATGAAGAGATAAATATTATTTTTTTAATTTCATATATACATAATATATATATATATATATATATATATATATATATATATATATATATTTAATTTGTAAAAATATTTTAAATTTTAATAAAATATAAATGATATATTTATGACGCTATTGGTTTGACCCCAGTTTGACTATTGGTCCGATTGTTGAACCATGAATTGGTAACTTTTTCAATTCAATGATCGGTTCGGTTTTTAAAACATTGATTATAACCTTAAAGTAGCAATAACGTCGTGATCTTTGCAATAAATGCAAGTAAATGATTGTTCAAATTTAGGAGCAATGCCTTTGTTGCATTTGTTGCATTTATTGCAAGCCATATATAAAAATTTTTGATATAGATTTGGAATGGAAATTAATGCCACGATCCAAAAAGTTGTTTGTTGCATCAAAAGTTGATTGGTTAGACATGATAACATTTGTATATGCTAGTATAAAAAAACGCCATTGTAGAATGATAAGAATTTAGAAAGTTTACCGTGTCAATTAAATTTGATATCTCATTAATTTGCAAAACACTATCAGGTGAAAGGTGTTGGGTTAGATGAAGAAGCAAAATATGATTTTTGAGCAATTATTTCGTTTAGGCCATCTTCATTGTCATTACACCTATGATGAAACATAAGAGAAAAACATTTTATTAAATAATATTTTAATGGAATATATTGATTTGGTTATGACCATTTATTTAACATATAGTATTTGAGTTGGGAGAAATTAAATAAAAAAAATACAAATTAAAGAAATAAGTAAAAAAAAAAAAAAAAAGATATCCAATTTACCAAGTATGTAAAACGAGTCCCTTTGAGCTGTTATGGTTGATAATGAAGGTGCTTGATAATTTTGTTGACAATGATATACTTAAAAGAGGCATAATTATTATTATTAAATAATGATAATATGAATAAATAAATAATGTTGGAATTATATAAAATACACCATTAAATGAAATCAGTTTCAGATGCATTTCGATAATGATGGGCATTGTGATAGTAATATTTACAATGAGAGCACATTCGTTGTTCATGAATTGATCCCATATGGTTAAAGTCAAAGATTTTAACCTAAAAAAAAAGTTGTGATCTTACATACTTTGAGTTTTTTGGTTTAGGTATTCTTGTTTCTAGGGATAGGGCCTCAATTTTTGTGTCAGCTTGCCATTACATAGGTTGGTTGACTGCCATTTTCTACCGAACAAGTTTACAAGATTTAATGTTTTACAACTTATTATGTTTTTTTTTTCTATCTTTTCTTTTTCAATTGTAGGTGAATATGCTAGAGCTCCAACACCAACCAATAGTAGAGGATGTTATGGCATAATTAAGGCAAAATTTTGTGAGAAAGTTTTGAGGCAAAGAGTAAGATATGTGAAGACTCTTGGTTTTGACCCTTAACTAGTTTCATTATCTAGATTCAAGCCATCATCTTCTCATCTTGAGGTAGATCGAGTTGGAGCATGGACTAGCTGAGACTTAGCTACTTATGGAGACTCAACAATAGTTGCATGTAATCGGTAGGAGGGAATTGACTATCTATAGGTTCTACTGTAAATATAAGATTAACAACATCAACAATAATTTTTGAAGAGATCTTATGTCATCAATGATTAGGCTAAAGGTCCTAATGATCCTTTGTGATATGCATATAATGGATCTTTCTTATCCATTTGTCTATGCTGATGTGGTTATTTTTTTACTGACAGTTTGTTAGACTAATATTTTATTTTTTAAGTAATTATTAGTATACATATTTTATTGTTATAATTACTTATTTGGGGTTTTACATATATTGTCAATGAAGTTATGTGATATTTATTTTGAATTTTATAAGTAGGTTTGAGAGTAATTTTTTTTATATTCTAATTAGGTTTAAATAGTATGAAAAATTGTATAATTATAATATAACAAATGAAAATTTCAAATACATTACCTGACAAAAACATTTCATTACTAAAGATATATCCCAATAAAGTGTTTTTGTTGTTGAAGGTTTTCGTATCATTTACAACAAATTTATAATTTATTGACAATACTTTTTGGAGACAAAATTATTTTGTTACTAAAAAGGTTTTGTAATGAAATAAATTTGTCACTGTTAATTATTAACAATTTTTTAGAAAAATTTTGATTGTTTTCAATGACAACTTCTTAGTTTTACCTATGAAATATTTCGTGGGGAAAAATATTTAGGGACACGATTTTTATTTTGCTAGGGAAAATTTTGGGTGATGAGATGATACTTTCATTAGGATACCTTTAGCGATGGGTCCATAGCAACTATCATGGCGGGAAATACTTTTTGTTGGGAAATATTTTTACAAATGAAATTCCAACTTCTAGTTTGTCTTCTATTCTTGAGTTATATCAATATCTTCCATTTATCTATTTATTTGCATTTGTTTTGTGATTGCATGATTGTTGTGCTAATTTGATCTCTGTGCATGTTTAATGTATCTTAGCTCACTTTGATGCTGGATTAGTCATCTTTTTTTGTTGATTTGATTATGTGTATGTGTGTGTATATATATATATATTGTTTAGCTCTTGTTTTGTCATTATATATCTTATTTTGCTTATCAACTAACAATCTCTTTCAATGTAAGCGCACTACCTTATTTCAAACATTTGTGAGGTATGTTTTCTTCTTTTCTTGATTTATTTGTTTGATATACATGTCTTGCTTTGATGTTCTATGCTCTTGTTCATTATTACCATTGCCTTGTTGTATATTCTTATTATTGTCTTTGGTATCCATTAGTTTATTAGTAAATTATATTAATTCTCTCCACTTATTTAGTAAAGACTTCTTTAGGACTTAGAGGGGTGTTATCATATGGTTCCTTCGTAATAAGTAACCTAACCCTCAAACTTGGATTTGATTTTCGTAGACATGCTTTTCCTTTTAAAAAGAGTCACTCTTAGGGTTTTATTTTTTATTTTATTTTTCTCTTTTTAAAAAATAAAAATAAGTGATGACTCTAACTTTTTCATAAATTAGGTTTTCATAATAAAAGGTGAGTTTCATCGTCAAGTGGGGATGCATATTAAATATGTGGATCTACAAGTATGTTTGTAATTTATGCATGTAATAAAAAAACTTAATGCATTCACATGTTAAAAAAGTTAAGCTTTATTTAATATTATTTTAAATAAAATATTATTGATACTTATTCTATATATATATATAAATAATTTTAAAATATATATAATGCATGATTTTATTATAATATTACTATTCATGTTTTACTAAAAATATATATTTTTAATTTATTTATAATTACAAATTTTTTTTATTTTTTTAAATATTTGAATTAAATTTAATTAATATTTAGCAAGTTTGTTTTTGTCTTTAACTTAAAAATAGTTTTTAATAACAAGCATCCGAAAACATGGTCAAATGGGTCCATGATATTCTTAGAAAAACATCTCTAAGTTATTTTCAATTGTTTTAATTATATAAATATGGAAAATGATTAAAAATAAAGTACTACAAATGAAGGTTATTTTTAAGACATGTTTAAAAAGAATAGAAAATAGGTTAAGAACATTTTAAATTCTTAAACAAACTTCTTTTTTTTTTACAAAACATCATAAAATATTTTTTAAAAACTATTTTCAAGAATACTCCTAAAATAACTAAACTTCTTAATAATGATTCTATCTAAGTATTTTTAATGTACATGGCCTATAGATGAGAAGTGAAGACCATTCGATAATGATATGAAGGAATCTTTGACAATGTTAAATTATAGTAAAACATTTCCCCCACTTCCAGAATTAATATTATTCCCTAGCTAAGTAGGTGTTTGTCTTTTGGTTTAATAGAAATAGTCAAGATATTTTTCTTTTTCTTTACAACTATAAGTAAATTGTTAATATTAACCAATATAATTAAATCGAACTTGTTATCAATAGATTCAATTTAATTATGTTGGTTAATATCAACTGGTTACTTTTATTTAAATAGAAAAAGTCAAATATTTAGGTTTTTTCTATTCAGCCAAAAAAAAAAAATACCACTTAAGTTTTTAGGTAGTCCAGTTGGTAGTCATGATTGATCATGAGAGTCCCCTTAATGTATTTATGTGATTTGCATGACCAACATGAGAGTTTGCACGCGCCTTGACTGTATGGAGTCATGAATAGAAGAATTACATCTTGCAAGATCCAAAAGAAATAATAATAATAATAAATAAATAAAACATATTGGACAATAAAAAATTAGAAAATGGTTTTTTATTCTTAAAAACAAAAAACATGGTTTTTTCATATAACGTTTTTTGAAAAAACATTTAAATTAAATTAATTAAACAACTACCTTAAAGCAAATAAATTGTAAATTTTTAAGTGTAGATAACAAACTACATAAAATTAAATCAAATTAAGTTAAATATCAAAGTAATATTGAAATGGAATTAATTAAACAATTAATTTCAAATAAATAAATTGTACATTTGTAAGCGCTAATGGAAAACTGTATATAATTAAATTAAATTAAATATGAAACTAATATCAAAATTCATTAACAAATAGGCAAAATGTTTCAAAGTAATCTATCCCATGTGTTTGATGAAATCCTTTTGCTACAAGGCGATCTTTGTAGCGATCAATTGTCCCATCTGGTTTATACTTGAGCATGTAAGCCCATTTACAAACAATGATTTTTCCATGTGTAGGGGCTAAAGCACAGGTCCAAGTTTTGTTGTGAATGAGAGCATTGTATTCAGTTATCATTGTCTCTTTCTAGTTGGAGTCCTTGATTGCTTGATGATATGTACGAGGTTCAATTATCTTGGGAGTAAGAAACAACTTGGTTTTAAGGACACTAACCTTTGAATTGGTAAGCATGAGGTGTTTGTTAATTTGTTTAGTTTGATCAAAATGAAGTAAGGTAGTGGGCAGATGAGTTAGAGATGAAGATGTGGTAAAAGGTTCATGAATAATGGAGATGATTAAGTGGTTTGAGGAGGAGGAATTTTTCATAGCTTCTTGTGGTAAGAGTAATGCATTAAAATGGGATTTTGTGGTGAAATGAGTTGAGAATTGGGGTGTAAGGCCAATGTAAGGGATGGCTAGAGTGGATATGGAAGAGTAGGGAAGTGAAGAATTGGTAGTAAAATGAGACTAAGATGGGAAAACATTTTCATTGAAAATAACATGATGTGAGATGTAGATACAACTGGACAAGGTTCCATGTAGATGTATCCTTTCTTAAATGGACTCTAGCTTAGAAAAAAGCATTGGATAGATCTATATAGGAGTTTGTGGGTGTTATATGGTCTAATGTATGAGTAGTAAGGGCGCTCAAATACTTTAGCCATCGTATAATCCGAAGAGTGGTTGAACATAATTTGGAAAGGGGACCTGAGATTGAGGACTTTGGTGGGAAGTCTGTTAATGAGAAATGATGTTATTTGAAATGCATACAACTAGAATTTCATGGATAATGAAGATGTGGCTAGTAGTGTTAGGCCAATTTCAACAATATGACGTATTTTACATTTAGAGCGGCCATTTTGTTTCGAAGTGTGGGGACATGAACATCTATTTCTAATTCCTTGTTGAGTGAGGAATGGAGTAAAGGCCTTAAATTCTCCTCCATTGTTAGATTGGAGGCATTTAATTATGGAGTTGAATTGTTTTTCAACTAAGGTTTTAAACTTGATGAATGTAGGCAATTCTTGATCCTTAGTTTGTAAAGAATACAACCATAAAAATTGGGGAGAAATCATCAAGAAGTAAAAGGAAATATTGAGCACTAGTAGTGGATGGAATAGGTGTTAGTCGCCAAAGGTTGGTATGTATAAGATCAAGAATATTAGAGGCTTTGGATTCAGAAAGTGAAAATGGCAATTTGTGATTTTTTTTTTTCCATATTAACAAGTAGTACAATGAGAGAATTATTAGTGTGAAGAGAGATATTACAAGAAAAGAAAGCATGCTTGAGAATATTGGTAGTAGGATGGTCCAACCATGAGTGCTAGAGAGTAAGTTACTCATTCTATTTAGTAGGTATAGGAGGTTGAGATGTGGTTGTGAACAAGGCAGAGGGATTTGTTTGCATGGAATTCACATGAAAATTATAGAGGATGTTCTCAAGTTTGCCTTAGAGTAGAGCTTTCTTCATGAGTTGATCCTTGACAAGAAAATGATAAGAATAAAATTCAAAGAAAGCATTATTATCATGACAGAATCTTGAGACACTAATGAGGCTTGTGGCAAGCGTAGGAACATGATAAACTTTATTTAATTGGAAATTCTTTGAAAGAGTAGAAAGAAGTTTAGATCCAACATGTAGGATACAAAGTCTCTTACCATTTCCAATAGTGACTTGATCATTTCCTTGGTATGAATGGACTTTTGTCAAATTAGTAGTGTTGTGAGCTAGATAGTGAGTAGCTCCAGTGTCAGGAAATCAAGATTTGGTTGGTGTTGATTTGGGAAAGGCCAGAATGACTTATAGTGGGTTGTTATTGTAATGAGATGGTGTAGTATTGTTCTATGCTCCATTTAGGTTGTTGTTGCCTTGAAAGTTGACGTTGAACTTGTGATAGCAAGTTAAAGCTATATGGTAGTATTTTCCACAAAGTTAATATTGTGGTTTGTTGCCATTATTTGTCTTGGTTCCTTTATTTCGGCCACTAGGGAACCATCTTACTTATTGATGTCCAGAGTTGGTTCTATTGGTGTATTGAGGATTGCCTCTATTAATGTGGAAGGATTTCCTATTATTGTTTTTCCCATTAGGAGATGGCAACATGGGCATAAAGGGATTCATCTTTTGATATTGTGTTTTGGAAGTGCAATCGTTACTCATGTGTGAGGAGTATGTTGTGTATGGAATTAGATAGAAACAACTACATTCTTTGGCGTACTCAAATGGAGAATGTCATCTTCGCCAATGGATTTGAAGAACACATTAAAGATATGAATGTCTATCCCTATAAAACAACAAAAACTAGTACAATAAACCTTGAGTTCCTTTTATGGTGGTGATTGGATCGTATGATTTTAAGCTAGATATATTCCTCTCTTACTCATAAAATCATGAGGCAAATTATTGGATATTAAACTTCCCATGCAACCTGGTCGACCTTAGAAAGAAAATTTTCTACTTTTCCAAAGTCCACTTTTGGGAACTTAGGCAAGAAGTTCAAACCACTCACAAGGGATCTCCCTCAATGATGGAATATCTGCTCAATCTAAAAACGCTTGATGATAATCTTGTAGCTATTAGAGAATCAGTCTTAGAAATAGACCAAATACTGCAAATTCTTAGAGGTCTTGGGACAAATTATAACCCATTATCGCCTCCATTATTGCACTTGAAGATGATGTCTCCATTCATTTATGGGAAGTGTTTGGTTTAACATTTGTAGTGGGTAGATTGATCTTGAAGATTGAGCACTCTGTGTAGAGTTTTGGGATTCGGAAGGAGGGTTGAAAGTGGCCATAGTAGGGTTCAAGTTATGTTTTTGTAGATGAGAAAAAAAAATGGTATTGGCTTAGATACCATGAAAATCCTTTAAGAGAAATTATTTTTGAAGAAGAAAAGCTTGATGATTTATTTAACCAATTTATAGTATTTATACTTCTTCTATCTAACAATTTATCAACTCACCTAATTGACAACATAACTGCATGAGCACAACTAACGATAGCAAGAAGCTAATAGTCACTAACAATATACCAGCAGTTTACTCTAGTTTGTCTTCTATTCTTGAGTTCTATCAATATCTTCCCTTTAGCTATTTATTTTGTGATTGCATGTTTGTAGTGCTAATTTGATGCTAGATTAGTCATCTTTTGATTGATTTGATTATGTGTGTGTGTGTGTGTGTGTGTTGTTTAGCTCTTATTTTTCTTATGAACTAACCCTCTCTTTCAATGCAAGCGCGCTACCCTAATTTGGACATTTTTGAGGTATGTTTTCTTCTTTTCTTGATTTATTTGTTTGATATACATGCCTTGCTTTGATGTTCTATGCCCTTATTTTTTATTACCATTGCCTTCCTGTATATTCTTGTTGTTGTCTTCGGTATCCATTAGTCTATTAGTTAGTTGTACTAGTTCTTTCCACTTATTTAGTAAAGACCTCTTTAAGACTTAGAGGGGTGCTATCCTTTGGTACCTTCATAATAAGTAACCTAACTCCCGGACTTGGATTTGACTTTCATAGACATGTTTTTCCTTTCAAAAGAAATCACTCTTAGGGTATTATTTATTATTTTATTTTCTTTTTTAAAATAATAAAAATAAGTGATGACTCTAACTTTTTGATACATTTGTTTTTCACAATAAAAGGTGAGTTTTGTCGTCAAATGGGGATGCATATGAAATATGTGGATCTACAATAATGTTTGTAATTTGTGCATGTAATTAAAAAACTTAATTCATTTAAGCTTTATTCAATATTATTTTAAATAAAATATTATATATATATAATGTATGATTTTATTATAATATTACTATTCATGTTTTACTAAAATCTATTTTTTTTAATTTATTTGTAATTACAAAATTATTTTTTATTTTTACTAATATTTGAATTAAATTTAATTAATATTTAACAAGTTTATTTTTTTTCTTTAACTTAAAAATAGTTTTTAAAAACAAGCATCCAAAAACACGGTCAAATGTGTCCATGATGTTTTTAGAAAAACATCTCTAAGTTATTTTCAATTGTTTTAATTATACAAATATGGAGAATAAGTAATAAATTTTAAATTAATTTTATCAAACAACCTTAATGCTTAAATTAAGAATTAAGAATTAATTGAAAATTATAATTAGGGTAAAAGGAGATTGAGTAACAATGTAGGTCATAAAATAACAATAGAGATTGCGGATGAAATTAGGGCAAATGAAAGTAAAAATGTAAAATAAAAGACGTGAACTTAAAAATTGGTTAATTATTTTACTAATTACTTAAAATTATTTTTTACTTTAAGTTATTTTACCAAACATACTTAATGACTTAAATTAAGTTATTAAGTTACTTTAAGTTATTAAGTTAACATATCAAACACCCATATAGTTTCCCTTTTAACTTAATTTAATGGAATTATATACAACTTGTGATTTGTAATTACAAATTTAGAATTTCAAATTTTTGTATCATTCACTACTTCAATTTAGTTCAATTTATTTATTTTAAGGTAATTGTTTAATTAGTTCAAATTAAATATTAGTTTTACATTTAATTTAATTTAATTATATTTGAACTTCTTACAATTGTAAAATTTATTTACTTTAAGTTAATTGTTTAATTAGTTTGATTTTGATATTAGTTTCATATTTAATTTAATTTAATTATATAGAGTTTGCCATTAATGCTTACAAATGTACAATTTATTTATTTGAAATTAATTGTTTAATTAATTCCATTTCAATATTACTTTGATATTAAACTTAATTTGATTTAATTTTATATAGTTTGTTATCTACACTTAAAAATTTACAATTTATTTACTTTAAGGTAGTTGTTTAATAAATTTTATTTGAATATTTTTTCAAAAAATGTTATTGAAAAAACCATGTTTTTTGTTTTTAAGAATAAAAAACCGTTTTCTAATTTTTTTTTATTGCCTAATATGTTTTCCTATTATTATTTTTTATTTTGGATCTTGCAAGATGTAATTCTTCCATTCATGACTCTATTCGGTCAAGGCGCATGTAGACTCTCATGCTATTCAGGCAAATCACATAAATACATTAAGGGAACTCTCATGATCAATCATGACTCTACCAATTGGACTACCTAAAAACTTAAGTGGTATTTATTTTTTGGCTGAATAGAAAACCCTACGTTTTTTTATTTTTTCTATTCAACTAAAAGTAATCAGTTGATCTCAACCAACATAATTAAATTGGACTTATTGATAACAAGTTCGATTTAATTATACTGGTTAATATTAACGGTTTACTTTTAGTCGAAAAGAAAAAGAAAAATATTTTGACTTTTTCTATTGAACTAAAAGACAAACACTTCCCTAGCTAGGGAATAGTATTGAGTTTGGAAGTGGAGAAAATGTTTTACTATAATTTAACATTGCCAAAGATTCCTTCATATCATTATTGAATGGTTTTCACTTCTCATCTACAGGCCATGTACATTATAAATACTCAGATAGAATCATTATAAGAAGTTTAGCTGTTTTAGGAGTATTCTTGAAAATAGTTTTTAAAAACTATTTTATGATGTTTTGTAAAAAAAAAAAGAAAAAGGAAGAAGAAGTTTGTTCAAGAATTTAAAATGTTCTTAACCTATTTTCTATGTTTTTAAACATGTCTTAAAAATAACCTTCATTTGTAGTACTTTATTTTTAATCATTCTCCATATTTGTAAGTAATAAATTTTAAATTAATTTTATCAAACAACCTTAATGCTTAAATTAAGAATTAAGTAATAAATTTTCAATTAATAATTTAAGTATAATTTAACTTAAAGTCAATTTAAGTCATTAAGTAATAAATATTAAGTTTTACCAAATACCCCATAATATTTAAATTGAACTAATTAAGCAATTACTCCAAAAAGTATTGAATTAATTTAAATTATAAATGCAAGTATGAATCATATATAATAAATTTTTAATTAAATTAAATATAAATTGAACTAATTTAACAATCGAAATTAAACTAGAACTACAATTTATAATATCAATAATTTATTGACATACCATAAGTAGTTGTTTATGTTTGATTTGTAGTAAATCTGAAACTTAAGCACAAATAAAAAAATTATAAAATTTTGAGACAATAATAATAAAATTTTAAGTAATATTAGGACAAACAAGATTTTAAAAGAATTGTGATTGAAATAAGACGGAAATGATATACTTATACACAAAATTTGGGACAAAATAGCCGTTGAAAAAACAATGAGCCGTTATAAATATTTTTGAATGTTGGATTACATTTAAATTAAGTTTGGTCAAATATTTGTTAGGAAATGTTTTTTTTTTTCAAGTCATTGGATCCAATTGAGGATGAAATTTGGCAATTGAATGGAGCAAGGAGACATTGGGCATTTTTTTTTAAAACAATTGCCAAACAAAATCAACTATAAATAAGTGGTTGATTTATTGTTGAACCTCGATCTCAATCATCAAATCTACATCAATGCTATTTTTTTTTTCCAAGAAAATCAACTATTTTTTTTAGTGAAATTCCACAAAAATTGATATGTAATTCTATGAAGAGAACTTTAGTACAATGTTTTTTCATCGTAAAAATAATAATAATAATAATGAGACTTAATGTTTGAAGTTAGTTTATCGGAGAAATTTATCCACATATTGATAAGAGAGAAGGAAAGACAAAGAAAGAATTAACATAGGAGCTTTGTTAAATGCATCCATCATCTCATTACAGATCCACCTATTTTTTAATTAAATGTGAAATGACTAAAACACCCTTTTCCTCGACTTCTCTTTACCCATCCATCCAAAACCCTAATCCTATTTCTTCACCATTTCTTTTCATTTACTTCTTTCCTTCCCTTCCTCCTCATCCATTTTCCTTATTTTTTTTATATATAAAAAAAATCGAGGGTTCATGACTAAGTTGCTATTGCCACTCACACCTAACCATGCGATGTTGATTGCCACCACATAGCTATGCGCTACCACCGCTAATCATGGTTAACAATAGTAGCTTGCTCACACACCCTTTTTTTTTTCAATATTAAAAAAATTTTAAAAAAAAAATTGAGGAAAAGGAGGAATTTAGGGTTTTGGAGTGTAGGTGTGGAGGGAGCGAAGAAGATGATATTTTGGTCATTTCATATCTAAAGTTTGTTAATTAAAAAAAATAGATGGATGTGTAAAGAGAATTAGTGAATGCACTTAAAATTTCGAAACAAGTGTTATATATATATATTAAAATTCAACCATAAAAATTTGATAAAATGTGTGGAAGGGAAAAAACAATGAAGGTGGGGTCTCTCGCATATAATTAAGACTTTTCCCATAAATTAAGCTTACGTCATTGCACTTTTGAATCTTATGCAACGTGGCTTCAATCAATCCAAAATAATGATAACCATAATTATTCTTCTTCTTACATGTCTCATAATGTAATGCGGAGGGGCCTTCGGGGTGATAATACTTAGTTGACTGAACTACCCTTGTACAAAATTACTTTACTACCCTCAACAATCGTCCCATGAAAATATTTCAACATGTCTACCAATCACATGGCGTTGCTTTTACCCTTGGGTTTCCTACACTAATTTCTAGTTTTCAACCACCAAAAATAAAAATGTTTTATTCTATTGACTCATTCTACATGATGTAATTCTCAATAAAGAGTAATTTTATAAAATAAAAAAAATTGTGGAGAAAATATTTTTATTTATGATTTTTTTGAATTTAATAGAAGAAAAAGGTTTGTAAACTAAATTTTAGAAATATTTTTATTAAAAATAAAGATAATTTTAATATTTAAATTTTTTTTAATTTGAGGAAAAATATGATAGTAAAGTTTATTTTAAAATGATTTTATTAAAAATAGAACAATTTTAATGTTTAAAAGTTTTTAATTTGAGGGAAAATATGGATTTCCAATTTTTGGAAAAATATGAATAAATTATATGGAGAGAAATGTAGAATATCTCCTAAACACAATTTAATATGTTAAAAATATTTTTAAATATGATTTGATTGTTAAAAAAAGCATTTTATTCTTAAATTTATTAAATAAAAAATAAATATCTCAATCTCAAATTTCTTTTAGTTCAAAGTGGTCTAATGTGTTTTGTAAAGGTCTTTAATAAGAGGCAACAAAAACATATATATTTTAAAAAGAAAACTAAGATCCATTTTTAACTTAAAAAATGTTTTTGAAAAAAATTAGGTGTTTGGCAAATTTTAGGAAACATTTTCAAAATTTTGAAAAATCACTTATAATGTTGAAAAATCACTTGTGATGTTTTCTAGATAAAAACTTAAAGTGTGCTTAGTAGTGATTTTAAAAAACATTTCTACCCTTTTTAACACTTAAATAACACAAATTTTTAAATGTTAAAAATGTTAAAAACACTTCCTAAAATCACTGTCAAACGGATTCTTAGAGTGCATTCAGAGTGCATTTGGCAATAATTTTAAAAAGTGTTTCTAAAATTTTAAACACTTGAAAATTTTTATTTCTCAAGTATTATAAATATTAGAAATATTTTTTGAATCACAGTCAAACGTACTCTTAGTATTGATTTTATAAACATTTTTAGATTTTCTAATATTAGAATGATAAAAAAATTTCAAGTACTAGAAATGTTATAAGTGCTTCCTATAATTATTGTGAAACAATTTTAAGAGATGATGAAAAATAAGGCTTCTGATAGCTTCTAAAATGTCCAAGAATTCCAATTGATTGTTTTACTTATCAATTTTATGTTCTTAAATCAGAAATGAAATTACGAATATGAGAACAATTCTTTTCCCACAAGCAAAAACCTAAACCTTCGTTTTCACAGAGGAATAAGAAAAACTTTGATAAATGACTTTTTTTTTTATACATTTATAATAGTGACAGTTTTTTTGATAGTTTTAAAATCTCAAAACCCGTTCCCTATTTTTCTCATTTATTATATCACATCGGATCAGTTCATCTTACTTGGACACTTAAACACAACTCCAATAAGAGAAAACACTTTCACCAAAAATATTTCAAGTAAAAACACTCTTTTTTCTTTTGTAAAAAGAGTTCAACCATTATTTTAGGAAGCATACTTGAGAATCATGCTTTTACTTGTTATTATATTTAAAATTGATAATATTATATATATATATTCAAACCATAACCTAAAACCCACATCAGCAGAAGCCCCACATGGATAATTAAAAGACATATTCATATGTGCTTTTTATTTGGACCACTCATTTGATGGCTGTTTGGTATTATTATTATAAAATTGGTAAGACTTTTGGGCTCCATCACATTCGTTTTCCAAATCTCCAATGGACATCACTTGCGTCACCTTCTGACCTTTCCACATGTTTTAGGGACATCAGATTTTTCTTTTTGTTATCTCATGTGATATATATATTTATTAAATGAAAAAATAATTATTTTTTTATTCATTACAAGTGGCAAGTGAGACAGAGAGACTGAAATATCATTTTTTTTTTCAAAACTTATTGCAAATATTTCTCTAAATTTTGAAAATTAATTTTGAAAATTATTATTATTATTATTGTTATTATTAGATCACTCTTTTTTTATAAAATTATAAAAAAAAATATTTATAAATTTAAAAAAAACATAATTTAAAAAAAAAAAAAAAAAACAGTTGATGTGGGTGGAGCCATGTCACCTGCCACGCTAGAACAATAACGGAAAAAATAAAATAAAATAAAATAAAATAAAAGTCATGAAAAAAAAAGTTTATTTAATTGTTGAAAATTAATTTTAATTTAATTTTGAAAGGTGTTGACTAGGCACACATATTAAGGCGGTTGTAATAGAAAGGTTTTGTTTGGGCGTTGGGTTTGTAAGATTAGATTCCGGAATCCAGAAATGTAAAGGGGAATTTTGAGGAATGAGAAGCCGCCAAGTGTTCTCCAGATTCCACCGTTTCCAAGTTGGCAGCAGCCAAGCAAGCGGCTTCGCCAAGCCATGGCTCAACCCACCAAGTTGTGGATAAGTTATGAAGACTATTGTGTCCCATTGTATACACTTCTCATTTTTTTTTATTTTTTCAAAATTAAAATTTTCTATTTAAAAGTAAAGAATTTAATATAAAAATATATAAATTTATTTATATCTTTAAAATTTATTTTTAATAAATTTAAAAATTATTAAATCATTACCTTTTTAAAGTGGGTCTCTAAAAATTATGGTATCTTATATAAATTATTATTATTTTTTAAATTTAAAAACAAAAAATAAGAAGTGTGTTCAAATAGACAAACCCTCTATCTCTCTCTCTCTCTTTGCTTTTAAATCAATAATTTTTATATAAAAGTATAACATATAGTACAAAAATCGTAGATTTACATTATGTCTCTAATGGTCTAGCAATCTGTTAAAGTCATTTAATAAGTCATTCATTAAACCATTTTTGTAAGAACATGAGCAATAACATGGTCAATGTTAATTGCAATTGATATGCAATAATCCGATAATGTTCAGGATTTAAATTCACTTACATTATCAAAACAAAATGTCTTGATAGGATAATATAGAAAACAAGTTATAAAGCAGGTTATTTGAGCAAGTAGCCTTGTGAAGGCAACATTCTAAGAAGAAAAAAAAAACAAATATATGAAAATTTAGTAGATACATATTAAGATCATAAAATATTGAAATGGTCTATAAGAAGGGGGAATGAAGCCACGTATATCCCAATGAAGTCTTTTTTTAAAAATTAGGGATTTTAAGATGATCTCAGTAAATGATGGTCTAATAATCAATTTGCCTTATAAGCATGCCTTACAACAATAATCATTAGGTGTAAGAATATTTTGATTTTTCAAAGAGTACCCATAAGAAGGTATTTTATTATTCAATGCATCATAGATGACCCTGAGTCATCAATTCAATTATGCTAAAGCATAAATGTGTTTGATTGATAGATCTTCTCGTTCGTCACAACATATGATTCAATGAGTTTAACGACAGTATAATACAATCCACAAGAGAAAGAAAAAAATTCTCTAATATATACTTTTGTCGATAAACAACTGAAGTAATGTAAATATAATCTTTATTTTTGTCATTCATAGTTCCAATATGATATCCATATTGTTGAATATCTTTAAAATTGAGCTTTATTTATTTATTTTTATTTATTTAATTTTTTTATCCAGCTAAGTATAAGGCCTTAGTGATATTTAACATGGTTCCATTGGGTAAACTAATGGTGGTTTTTCCAAATCTTTGAATTAGATTTGTATAGATTAATATGATATTAACATTGGCTTTGACTAAAGATATGTTAGATTTTTTTTTTTATCTTGAAGAATGTGGTGTGGTAGAACAATTAGCGAAACAAAATCTTCATTTGATTTTATAGCATATTAGAAGTGATGTGTGTTTGCATAACATAATATAAAATAAATAGAAAAAATAAACATGATGCATAATCAAAGCAACATTCCCCTTTCTAATTTAATGATCATTTTTTTTGCTCAAATCTTCAAAGAAATTCCACAGCATCCAAATGGGTTATATCCATTGTCTCATTGTCATCAATGAAGTTCATTTCAAATTCTTTTCCTTTTCCCTTGAAAGAGGCTTCGTAAAGATCAACAAAATGTTTTGGTATACAATAGATACAGGGCTAGTACTCTTTCATCCCACATCAATAACATGCATTCTCGTAAGTCTTTTTGGTTCACACATCTTTACCATTTTTTGATGTGCCTGCTGCATTGTTTTGCTTTTGATGGTAAAGGTTATTCTATTGAATTTTAAAATGTTTCATGCATGACCTCTACTTAATTGTATGTTATTCTTTCCACACTCACGATTGTGTCCTTGTCCATGTCCTTGCCCATATCTATGAAATGTGGTGACATTCGTTTTAAGGGATGACATTGAACTAGTTAGATGGTATAATGAATTTTTAACAAAAACTTACTGTTTTGTTCAATGACTCTAAGACCCACATCAATGCATAAGTATAAGGCCCTAGTGATATTTAACATGATTCCATTGGGTAAACTAACGATGGTTCTTTCGAATCTTTGAATTAGATTTGTATAGATTAATATGATATTAACATTGGAATTGACTAAAGATAAGTTAGAGAATGTTTTTTTTTTTTTTTCATCTTGGAGAATGTGGTGTGGTAGAACAATTAGCTAAACAAAATCTTCATTCGATTTTATAGCATATTAGAAGTACTATGTGTTTGCATAACATAATATAAAATAAATAGAAAAAATAAACTTGATGCATAATCAAAGCAACATTTCCCTTTCTAATTTAATGATCAATTTTTTTTTGCTCAAATCTTCAAAGAAATTCCACAACATCCAAATGGGTTATATCCATTCTCATTGTCATCAACGAAGTTCATTTCAAATTCTTTTCATTTTGCCTTGATAGATGCTTTGTAAAGGTCAACTAACTGTTTTGGTATACAATAGATACAAGTTTAGTGCCCTTTCATCCCACATCAATAACATGCATTCTCGTAAGTCTTTTTGGTTCGTACATCTTTACCATTTTCTTATGCGTCTACTGCATTATTTTGCTTTTGATGGTAAAGGTTATTCTATTGATTTTTAGAATGTTTTATGACCTCTACTCAATCATAAGTTATTCTTTCCACACCCATGATAGTGTCCTTGTCCATGTCTTTGGCCATGTCTATGAAATGTGGTGAAATTTCTTTTAAGGAATGACATTGAACTAGTTAGATGATATAATGATTTTTAACAAAAACTTATTGTTTTGTTCAATGACTCTAAGACTGATATCAATTTTGAATGTTTAGTAAATCGACATTGTCGATAATGTTGTTGCAAGAGCATATTTGAGACATGAAAAGTTATAAATGTTTTCTCTAACATGTCTTCTTCATTAACTTTTTCTCTATATAGTTTCAATTGTGAACTAATTTTAAATAAACTAGAGTTGTATTCGTTCACAAATTTGAAATCTTATAGCCTTAAAGTGCATCCAACATGTTTTTCGAGTGTTTGGATTGAATATAAATGAGTTTGGGTTAAATTCATATAAACCTGCATAGCTCGTTTAATAAATAAGTAATTTTTTTAATCTGCATAACACAAATTTAACCTAAATTGATTTATTTAAAATCTCGCTATTAACCTAATTATATTTTAAAACCATTTACCCTTATTTGACTCATTTTAAATTTATTTTTAAATAAACAGATCAATTAAGTCATAAATATATTTGATTGAAACATTAATTGTATAGATATATATAAAATCAAACTCAATTTAATTATTAAATAGAAAAACGTAATTATTAAATGAGTTAAATAAATTACACAATAATATCTATTTAATAATAATATAATATTAAAATTTATATTTTTGACCCGATTATTATTCATGATAAATTTGAGTTGAAGTATGTCGTAGAATATTTAGTTTTGCCACAACATAAACACGACCCATCAATGTCACACCCCTAGGTAGTATCAGAGTTCTTGGATACAAGGGCATCTTGGGCATGATCACATTTTCTCTAAACAAAAACCAAACAATGAGAATTTGAGAAGAAGAGAGCCAGTATCGGTGGCTCGGAGCTCGGCTCACCCAACAAAGCCACTGCCAAGCCGAGCTCACACCCATTCTAAAAACATATCGCCTTATTGATTCAAGCGCACCCCCTACTACCGCCACTCCACCTCTCCCACTAATTTCTCCGCTTCCCATTTTTTTAATTCTTGGAGGGCGACAAATCTTATAAAAATCCACCAAATGGCACAACTACCCCTTTCCACCTCATAACTCCACCATCCAAGCCAGGGCAGTTCGACATTTCAGACCATGTCTCTTTCAATAAAAAGTAGCATTGTCGAAGTCGAAGCTCCCTACCTTGTCCTACCAGTTGTGCCCATTCTGGCGATGAGGGTACTAACGGTATCTCACAGCTCAGGAGCGCCCCTTTGAGGGGGTGCCCAAATCATCTGAAAGTGAGTTTATTCACTTTCTCAACTCACTTCTTCGCATCTCTCCCTGCCTCTGTCATACATTCTCTCTCCCTGGTGTTTGAGGATGTCTTCAATCGCCTCTCTGATTTGTCACCTTTTTCGAAATTTCCTCTAAATTCCCACCACGGTATTTCAACTTTCTTTTCTCTTCCTTTTGTTTAATTTTTTTCTTTTTGGGATTTTCTACCTTTTGAAAGTTCCTTTATAATTATTGTGGTAATTTCTTGTTGAGTATGCTAATCTTTATAGGAGTAATTGAAGAACTGGTATTGGCGTTTGTTGGGGTGTTTTTAATTTTTGGATTTTGCACTTTTTTGAAGTTAATTTTTTCAATTATTCTGATAATTTCTTTCTGGGTATGTTAATCTTACAGGAACAATTGAAGAATTTGTGAGTTGGGATTGCTGGTTTTTTTATTTTATTTTATTTATTTATTTATTTTTAAATTTTTGCAGTTGGTACCCTGATCTGGTAGTGTTCTTTATTGGATTGTCTTCCAATTATATTGTTATGTGATGAGTTTATTTATTTTTTGGTACAAATCTAGGAATTTTAACTCATGCTTTTCTTTCCCACCCCCCTCTTCTTGTGGTTTATTTGGTGTTTTGTGTGCAGATCTTAGATGGGGGTGTTTAATTTGATTTGGGTTTTCCATGATTCTATGTGGTTTTGGAGTTAATGTCCAGAAGTGATTTGTCTGAAATTTGTAAACTTGAGATCTTTCTTCTACCTTGTGGTGGAATTTTCAATGGCATTTGCTTTGTCCTCTTGTGAATTTGCTTTGAACTTATTTGTCATTTGCTTAAGGCTTTTTATATGCATCTATAAATAGTCTTAACTTTGAAGGTTGAACAGATTTCATTCCGCATGTCCCATAGGTGTCCTGCTAAATGAAATGTTGTGTTTTTGGTTGAATATTTAATAATGATATACCCAGTCTAGTTTTATTAGATCTACTTAGGGAATTGAGGGAATTTTGTTGGAGCAATATAACTACTGTTTCTTTATGTAGATGTCTTGTCCCACTTTATTGTGGTGAATGAAATTTTGTTTTAACTTATATAAATTATCAAATAAGATCAAGCATGTATGATGCTTATATCTATCTTCTATGTTCTTGTAGCACTATTGTTCTTTTCGTTGTGAAAATATCTCACTGGCTAGAGTTTATTGGAGGAAGTTTAATGGAGCTTGGATGTTGTTACTAACATGTAGATAGTAAACATTTTCAGTTATCTCTTTTCGTCCCTATTGGGGACTCAACCTTGGAACCTCCCATATCTCCACCCCAATCCTTTCCCACTCTTCCATCTTTATATATATAGGAGAATTTGCAAGAAATATGTTGGATGTAGATAATATTATAAGGTTGTTTTCTCATGTTATGCGTAAAAGAGTCAGTTTACCTCATTTTGTTAACTTAAATATTTTCTAGCCCTTGAGTTATTCCCCAGCTCTTTGTTTATGTTTGATACTGTCAAAATCATTAGTTTCATTGGCTTTCTTCTTTTTGTTATTGTTGTTACAATATCAATTTTTTTCTTTGATTTGAAGCTTGGATTCTAGGTTAGATAGAATATTGTGAACTTTTCATATCTAGATACCTAATGATTTCCTGATAATACAATCTATCATGTAAATTCTGTTAAATGAAGAGGATACGGGATGGAATGAGCAGGCATCGAAATTAAGTCTGTATTATTTAAGTTACAGTTCTTCAGGTTGGCCATGTGGTTGACTCTTTGACATAGGGCAACTATAGGGACTACCGGAGAGTAGTTCTTATTAGGCATCTTCATATTTGAAGTTATTCTCTTAGTTCCTGAAGAAAACATTGGAATGAAGATATGGTGGGCAAAAGTGAGAAGCATGTAGAGAATTTAGTAGTTCTACTTGTCTCACAAACATGACTTACTCTTCTGGAAATTCAATATTGGTTTGGCTCTTTAGATTCTGGAAGTTAGAAGCAGTTAAAAAAAAAAAAAAAAAAAAACCCTGATTATATGTTAGGCTTAAGTAATTGTTATGGCTTTTCTGTCAATAGTGCATGGAAGTTTTTTAGATGGACGAGGTATCAGACACCTGAATTCCTTGGGAGTAGTCTCCTGCTTTGGAAATATATATATATATATATATATATATAGAGTGTGCGTGTGTGTTAGAGTTAATTTATAATTTTTAAATGAATTAAATAAAAAATATAGATAAACTTTTTTATATCATCAATTTCTTTTTAGTAAAAAATATAAATGCATAAAAATGAACCATTTATTTTTATTAATTCAATAAATTGGCAAGGTAAAGGAAGGGAAAAAGTTAAACTTAAGACTCCATTAAGGATAATTAAAAAATGTGAAAATTTTAAAATGTTTTCAGTGCTAACATTTTTTTGGTGTGGCACTATTCTGTGTACCAAACATGTGCTAAGACCTTTTTAGATGCATAGCATATATGCTATGATTGATGAGATATAATATCAAATAGTCTACAAATTTAATTATGTTCTACAATATTGTTTCAAATGCTATCACCTTCTTGAATTCTAATTTCTTGATATAGTTGAATCTTTCACTCCCACCAGTGTTAGGTTCTTACTCTCTAAGTTGGACTAATGGAGCATAGGTTATGTCAATTATTTAATAAATGGAGTCCCAAAAAACTTTTGTTAAGTCCATGTAGCTGTATTTTTAACCATTCTTTGTATGTGTGGATATAATATCATTTTCCTATAATTTGATTACGATACCACTTAAAGGTTTTTGTGTCATTTTGTTTCTTTGTCAGTGTTAATGAAGCTAAAGGATATTTTAGAAAGGAGCAGAAGACGCTCCAAGGATCTTCTCTGCTCGTCTATCTTGACCGTCTTCATTAAAGGGTTCTATCCTAGAAACGTTGTCAGATACTCTGGAATCTAAGTGCTTCTGTGATAAACTATGTGCTGCTAGTGTTGATTTTGTAAGAATGGATAGGTCAGACACATCAGGATTTGTAAGTGGTGGAGGTAGCATATTGGAATCCTTTCTGCTTGTTCAATAAGTTTTCATATTTGGAGCTTCCTAGTAGCGTGTGTTTAAGACTGTACTGCCAGTTGGGCTTCTCATTCCTCTGTGCTATAGCTCATAGCACCCTGAAAATGGATCTTGACAATAAGAGTGCTTCTTTCTCTCATACTTGTGAGTTCATAAAAAATGACAACTTTGGTGACACTACTTTAAGCTTGAACTGCTTTGGCGTTGGAGGAAGCAACAAAGCAAGAATTGTGAATACTCGAAACAGTCTTGGTGTTAAGCCTTCAAATCCTCCTGATGATGGCTGCAGGTTGGTACTTGGTTTGGGGCCAACACCGAATACATATTGTAATGATTATTACCATGTTGATGTTAATAAGAGCAAAGGATCAGCTACCATGTACCCAAAGCGTTTGCCATCCGAGGTTGATTCAATCCTAAAACTTGGCCCTTCTGGAGGTGTTGGGGAGTTTGTAGGGCTTGATTGTTCAGTTTCAGTCCAGACTGATGTGAATTCATCCTGTCACCCTAACCAGGTGTCTGATGATGACAACCGAGTTTTGATTCCTGTTGTTGATGAGGGTTCCACTTCAGCAAAGAAATCAGGTGGCTATATGCCATCACTTCTTTTGGCTCCAAGAATGGACAGAAAAGTTTCCATGCAGACACAAGAACTTTTTGAATTGGGAACCAAATCCCATCATCATCTTTCTCAACTGAGTCCTGAACCGTCTGCTACCACAGATTACTCAACAGGCACTATCTCTGAGTCAGCAACTGCTGTGACTTCTTCAGATCATAGAAACAACAATCCTAAGAAATGCAAGTTTATGGATTGTACAAAAGGTGCAAGAGGGGCATCAGGTCTTTGCATTGGTCATGGGGGAGGACAGAGATGCCAGAAACCAGGATGCAACAAGGGCGCTGAGAGTCGAACTGCCTACTGTAAGGCCCATGGTGGAGGAAGGAGGTGCCAGCAATTGGGATGCACTAAAAGTGCTGAAGGCAAGACAAACTTCTGCATAGCACATGGTGGTGGCAGACGGTGTGGGCATCCAGCAGGGTGCACCAAGGCTGCACGAGGCAAGTCAGGGCTTTGCATCAAGCATGGTGGGGGGAAGAGGTGTAAGATAGAAGGCTGTACTCGAAGTGCTGAGGGGCAGGCTGGATTATGCATTTCTCATGGAGGCGGACGCCGTTGCCAGTACCAGGGATGTACTAAGGGTGCTCAAGGAAGCACCATGTTTTGCAAGGCACATGGTGGCGGAAAGCGTTGCATATTTGCTGGATGCACCAAAGGTGCTGAAGGGAGCACACCGCTTTGCAAGGGGCATGGTGGGGGAAAACGCTGCCTCTTTGATGGTGGTGGGATCTGCCCAAAAAGTGTACATGGAGGCACAAATTTTTGTGTTGCCCATGGTGGTGGAAAAAGATGTTCCGTTCCAGGCTGCACCAAGAGTGCTCGTGGCCGCACTGATTGTTGTGTTAAGCATGGTGGAGGGAAGCGGTGCAAGTTTGAAAACTGTGGAAAGAGTGCCCAAGGTAGCACAGACTTCTGCAAAGCTCATGGTGGGGGAAAGCGATGCAGCTGGGGAGAAGGAAAGTGTGAGAAATTTGCAAGGGGAAAGAGTGGGCTATGTGCTGCACACAGTAGCCTGGTTCAGGAGCGGGAGACAAAGAAAGGAGGTATGATAGGACCAGGACTCTTCCATGGGCTCGTACCTACTGCTACCTCAACTGGTGGAAGCAGCTTTGACAACAATTCCTCATCAGGAGTGAGCGTCATCTCAGACTGCATCAACTCACTGGAAAAGGCTTCTAAAAGGCGACAGCAGCAACTCATACCCCCCCAGGTATTGGTTCCTCTATCAATGAAGTCCTCATCATCTTATTCAAGGTTGGTGAGTGCTGAGAGGCCAGAGGAAGCAAGCCATGGTGGGGGTATTGGTGGCAGCAGCAGCAACAACACTGCTGGGGCAAGAGCTTCAACATGATGATGATGATGATCCCTGAGGGAAGGGTCCATGGCGGCGGCCTCATGTCAATGCTGGGTGGGAATCTGAAGAATGCATGCAATGAGGTCTGAAATTTGTATTTGTATATTTTGGGAGTAGGGGAATTTTCAATGTTGGAATTGTCCATAAGATTTGGTGTATGTTGAATGAATAACAGATGATAGGTGTATTTAGTTTGTGTTATTGATGATACTTGGTGTATTTCACCTCAAGAAGTGATTTTGCCATGGAAAACACACCCTTACACAATATACACTCCCTGGGGGAGGCTTGTGTTTTTGTGGGTTTGTTTTACATGTGATCATGCAAAGCACATGTAGAGAGGCAATGGAAAGTTGGATGCACTGCTCGATTAGTTGACGTGCTGGATGCACCGCTCGATCGATCAAGGTGCTCGAGCGCTAATCCCACTGCTCAAGCGCTCTTGCAGATTTTCAGAACCTGAGAGCTAGTTCTCGAGTTTTCTGGCGGCCAATAATATACCAAATCCTAAATTTCAAATGATGATTAAACTCAAAATTTATTCATCATTCAGAATGATTCAAAAATCACTTAAACTAATCTAACTCCCTATTTCTTCCTTCCTTGTAGATTCAACACCTTACTCACCTCACCTAGTACTATAATAATTTAAGACCAAACACTTGTGCTGGTGATCATGCACAATCTAGGAACAGATGAGTTGAAATTAGAAACATGTAGATTGATTAGCAGAAAATAAATAAAATCATAAATTATTCTTCTTCAGTTCTTTGCTTCTTCTCCTCAGACATCTCAGATTCTTGGGCATCAACAACTAGTGCTACTTCTGCACTTTTCTCAGCTGCCTCTGCCTCTTCCACCTTCTCCTATGATGGAATGACTCCTGTTTCCATGCTCTCTTCCTTTTCTTTTATTTCTTTCATTTCCTCACCCTGCCATTACATCCTAGATATTCAAATACTAACAGATTTTTCATTAACAAAAAGGTTTTTAACAGAGGTATATTATCTATCAGGAAAAATTTTAGAGGCCAATGATGTTATTATTACTAGAATCATTTTCAATTGGAGCCTAAATATAATAAGATGGGTACCCATAAAATTCTATAAACCAAAAAATTAGGAGGATAATAATAAACAATATTATGATAATTATCATTATTATTACCCCATGAAGCAAGGCGCCAAGACATTGGTGGGGCTGCTTGCTGCCATTTTCAATTTCAATATCATTCTTACTAGTGTTATTGTTACTATTCTCATCCATCACCTTCTCTTTACCATCTCCATCAACCTTCTTCTCTTCTACTTCTTCAACCTTTGCCTCTACCTTTTCAGCAAAGGTGCCGGTGCCCGTGCTGGGGCCGCAGCGGCATGAAACTCGGGTTTGAGGCCCTTTGGTGGACTTTCACAAGCTCCCATATTTGATTTGATACACCCTTGAGAAGAAATGAAATATATGTCACATATTTCTTTAAGCTTTCCCTCTGTGAGTTAGAGAAAGATCGAAGAAGGTGAGAGTAGAGATGAATGGAGATTGAAACCAGAGGGGTTTTGGATGGGTGTTAGGGGTTTATATAGAGAGAGCTTTGAGGCAACAATGGGCAGAAATTTTTAAGGAACTTAACCATTTTTGTGAGGAGTTGAATGAGACAATGCTTGGTCTAGGCACACAGATCATTCCCAATCAGACCCTGTTTGCTCTGTCAACCAACAATTTTCCCTCCTTGGAGAAATTTATATAATCCATCTCCCCTTTTGGGTTTTCTTTGAATTCTTTTAACAACTATTACTGATGAAAATTTCATTCCATTTTCCATTTTCCATTTCCCATTTTCCAAACACACCCTTAATCTTTATATTAAATTCTTTTTAGTCAATGACATGCCAAAAAAAAAATATTATATTATAATAGAATAAAAGATAGTAAAAATATTATAAAGTGAATTTACTAAATGTACATCATCTAAGAGAACAGATCTACACTAACAATAAATCCATGCAATGCACCATTTAAATAAGAAAAATTATGATGAGAAAATGATTTTCATAGAAGATTCAATCACAACCAAGAATCCAAAATCCATGCCTTCCATTCCATAAAAAAGAAGAGTGAGTTTGGGCCAGAAAAGAGCATTCAGAATCATCCCTTCCACATGCATACAAAATTAGAAGGGAAAATTATTTGCAGAGCAGCATCCACATTGCATTTGTACAGAGCAAAGGAACCAAAACCCTAATTGTTCTATACACTGTACAATCTCATACAGTGAAAATTCTGAGTTAAAAGATGACAACGATAATAAATCCAAGATGTAGATCAGCAAGACAACAGAATAGTACATTCACATCTGCCCAAGATTTAAGCAACTGCAACCAAAATTTCTTTTATATTTTTACACTCTGCTGAGCGTGTGTTCTGTGCATGGAATGCCCAGAAGTTAAAAAAGTTCTTCTCTTATCGGCTTCAGACCCTTACAGTTAAAATCTGATTGTCCGCGGAGAGGTAGCAACTATGGCAGCCATAGTAGAGAACATACCAGTAACAGCATGACACCAACAACAGTACTTATGGAGGGGAGAATGTACATCACTTCCTTAAAAGCTTGTGTGAGAAAATCTTCTTGGAATACGGGCTGTTGCGCATGATAGCTTTATGGGACTCGATAGCTTCAATGAAAGCATTGTGAAGAGGGCCCTGGTTTGCAGCAAAGAATTAGAATGATAACAAAGGGAGAAGCTTGCATATGAGTATTAATATCAGTGATTACCACCCTATTTCTTGCAAGCAAAGCAAGAACATAACTTGACAATGAAGCAGTTCCATTGGAGAGATCTTTTGAGTTAACAATTTGGCAGATGATTTGGGACTATTTGCTTTGATACCGTTGTTTAGATTGTTGATTCCTTGCTTTGAGAAGAATGAAGAAGAAATTTCAAAGTAGATATGTCCAAATTCTTTCAGGTTATAACCTCAATGGAAACCACCTCATTGTCATATCCCTCTACAATCTAAAATGAGCCATATATCAATCTAACGAGACCATGCTTCACATTTTGAGGCTCTGAAGCATGAAACATGTAGCAAACAAGATATCAAAAGAAGAGAAAGAATTGAAACATTCTCCAAATGCAATAAGATTAAAAAAGGTGGTTGGTTTCTGACCTCATAAACTTGAAGAGCTTTTTGAATGACATAATTTGCATGAGGATGTTGAAGCAACTGCTCAAAATGAGATGTGGAGAGCAACTCATGGACAATGCGCGATTGGTTCTCCTCAGTGCACACAGTGAGGCATTTTTCAACCACATGGCTGCTGAACCTTTGTGTTGAAAGGTGCACGTAGTTCCCTTCAAACTGAGCAATCAAGTTTGAGGTGGCAGATGGGATTTTTAACTCCAAGATAAACTGGACAACATAATTTCTGCAGAACAGAAAGGAAACCTCAATGGTTAAAGAAAGAAAATATTAACACAATTAATGAAAACATCAATAAAACTTTGAAGGGGCCACAAAATGAGTAACATGACTGCCAATAAATGCATGCATTATGAAAGCCTATTTTACTAGAACACCAAGATTATTACCTTATGTTGTTATTATCATTATCATTCTTCTTGTTACAACAATAACAATATTTGGATGACTGATATTATAAAAAATATAAATATTTCCACTGAGTTATTGTTATTTCAGTAATTGAATAACTAGGATCACATCAGTTACAGTTTTGCTCCTGCAGATCTGTCCCTATAGGTAGCTTGTTCATCACCTTTGGCTTACTCAGCTAGTATCCAGCATTCAATAGAAGATCGGTTCAGAAGTGGCATACATGAAGAAGCATCTCTAGTGCATGCCTACTCTTCGATCTTTCCCATTAACCAAAAAGTTACACCATCCAAAGTAACAAAAAGGTTGAAGGAAAAAGCTCCAGGTTGCATGCAAAATAATATAAACTAAAGATAATCTAAATGGGGCAAAAATTTATGATTTCTGGAAAATAAAAAATAAAATAAAATAAATTGAATAGATAGCTTCTAGTGCATTAAAGAGAGAACAAATTACTTCTCCCTTAAAATGATTGTTAGAAGAGACTACAAATGATGGTTAATAGAATGACATTCTAACAATTACCCAAATGCATCTTGAGCAAGTAGAAATCCATTGGAGGAGATTTCTGCAACCAAATTTTCTCGATACTCTCCTGTCGAATGACTGATGCAACGTTGCAGAACGCAACATCCATGTTGATGAGTTGCAATTTCAACACAATACTTTGCAGCAGCAACAAAAATAAACTGCCAGAAAAAGTAGTAAGGAAAAAATATAGTTAGAAATCTGCTTAAGACACAAAAATAAAAATGGATAACCAAGAAAAGCATTGTAGATTGTGCTTGTTAGTTGCAACTTGCAAGTGAAGACACTGCTATTTCCCTTTTCTTTTGGCTCAAAGAAGTAGAAATGCTGTCATTTCATGCATTTCAGTCTTATTTGGAATTAACTGCTTGTTAATGACGTCTATATGACACTCCTAAATGATGATACAACATATGAATTTCAAATGCTGGCAGAGGATCAAAATTTCTGTTGCTTGACTTCATAAAAGTGGCCATTGCAGACTCATGAACCAAAAATTAATTGACATTGATTCATATCTGTCCATCATTTAACACCTCTACAGAGAAATTAAACCCCAATATAAGAGACAGTTATACCATCTTTAAATTGAAGGCCCTTCTTCAACATTTCCCATACTACAAGTTTGCAAAATCAAGTATCTGTTTGGCAAGCAAAGAGACAGATTTTTCAAATCATGCATTCACCATTCTAATATCAGCAAAAGCATGAAAGATACTCAACATGACAATAGACATTCCTAATAAAGGGTCCATCAGGCAAGCCGCTGGAAATTTCATCATTGTCCACACATTTAAACTTGTTACTAGTTAAAATCATGCCCATTCTGCGGGAGTAACATTTTTATCATGGATTTTTTAGTCACTGACTGTTCATCTTTCAACATATGGTATTGTCAAGCTAGTGAAATTCTGGCCGCATGATCAGCTCTACAAATTGAATGCTGTAAGATTAATGGTTACTACACGCATCAAGCCGTTGAATGAGATACAACCATAGTTAAGCTGAAGGCCACTGCCCCTGAAATCATCTGTCATGAATCCAGGAGCCCTTAACTTCAACCTACTGCTGCCAACTGATGATTTAACATAAGTAATAGTGTTGTCCTCAGGACTATGCAAGAAGCAACTAGACAGGTCATTTTCAGTCAACAGTGATACATCTATGACAAATTAGAATCTCAATTGAATTTTCAAATGCTCAAATGAGCTCATTGATGAGATTATACAATGCTGAAAAATTTATAAATGAGAAACAAAGAATCTCATTAACAGAAAGGATGAAATACGAAGGATGTGGAATCCTTCAAAGAAATATAAGCAAAATAGAAGAAAAATAGTAAACAGAGGAGGAAAATGAGTACTCCAAAAAATGGTGGGGTTCCTTTAAATACCCCAAGAGTCTTCCCCTTCAAGTGTAAAAGTCCCCCATTTGCCATAAAATCTGCCTCCCAATTAAAAGACCTACTCCATCAACACTCTACTTCCGTCTCTATAGTAGAATCTATAATTAAAAGACCTGCCTCTCATCCAGAAAATCAACACAGAGGAGTCACCATTAGAAAGTCTCAAACCTAAGGCCTGTCCCTCTTTCAGACTTTAAAAAAGGGCAAGAATTTTCTGCACCTATGGCAAAACCAAAGCCCATTAGGTCATAAAATGCATGAACATTAGACCCATCTGATCTTTGAAAATGCCTCCAATCCCATTTCACTTAGATCCCCAAGCAAACACTTATCAAATATCAGCCTAGGGGACCCAGCGGAGGGGGCTCCAATAAAAAGTAGTAGCCACCCTTCCATTTCACAACCCGCCATAAAATCTCAAGCAAGATACTCCATAACAACAGTTCTTTAAATTATTTGGTGATTAAATTCCTAAAGGCTAAGTAAACACACCCATCCGAAAGGGAATCTAGGGAAGTCTTTTTTCCTGAGAGTTGTTCTCACAACTCTCACCATCCATACAACCCGAACTAAATCTGGATGCATTGCTCCACAGAGTTTTGTCTCTTACGCCTCCTCCAAGGCCTCCAAAAGATACACCCATCATGCTTCTAAATTCATAATTAGCAGCCAAGGAAATGCCACCCAACTAAAAGTCAGACCAAAGAGTGAGGAAAATGGGGCAGTGGGCAAATACATGGTCAACATTCTTACCACTAGCACAACATAAGAGGACACAAAAGTGTCCAAACTAAGAGCTTTACAAGGTCTTCCAAATTAAAATTTTTTTAATTGGTACTAGCCTTTTTGTTTGCAACAGTATGCAAAAGATTTGGCTTTTGTGTGAACTTCTGCTTTCCACATCAATCTAGTCGGGTTGAAGGAAATATGATGAAAGATCTAGACAATTGATCAAAATAGAATTTTGAAGAAAATGCACCATTCTAGTATAAGGACCAAAATCACTTGCTAAAAGAAGAGATACGAATACCAACTAAAGACAAGGAAGGCTGGGGAAATAAATAAAATCTTTTTTTTTTTTTTTTGATCAGAAACGAAGAAGATTATATTAATAAAAGAACAAATACAGGAGAGAAAAAAGAGACAATAGAAAGAGAAAAAAACCAAGGGAAGGATGAGAGGTCCTTCCTACACAAATACCAAGGAAAAACTCCTAACAATAGAACTCTAAAAACAAAAGAAACCCCATCAATCTTCAAACTCTTGAAACGCAAACCCCAATCCAATTGAGTTGTAGAATGCTTAGAGGAACTCCTCTAAAAGCTTCGGTACAAGAAGCCCATAGAGAAGAATAAAACCGGATCAAATCCCAAACCATCTCTTCCGTTCTCTTTTTATCCTCAAAGATCCTATTGTTTCTTTCTTGCCACACCATCCAAATCAAAGTAAGGCAAGCAATTTGCCAAAGTGTCTTGCCTCTTAATGAGTTCCCCAAGCCTTTAAAAGAGATAACCAACATGTCCTCAAGGCTCCTTGGAGGGACCCAAATCAAACCTACTAGATTGAACAACCTGTGCCAAAGTCCAATAGTAACGGGACAATGAAGAAAAAGGTGGTCAATCGACTCTCCATTTCCTTTGCAAAGAATGCACCATTGAGGACAGAGGGCTTTGTAGGGTCTTCTCAATTGCAACTTGTCATTAGTGTTTACCTTCCCATGTGCTACTAACCAAGCGAGGGCCTTAACCTTTGAAGGGACTTTTGAGCTCCATAAAAACTTGGCCGGAAGGAACATTAAAGGATTTGAAACTTTTGACAAGGCATAGAAAAAATATGCTAAAGGTCCTCCAAAGGGAGCCTGGATATAATCAAGGGCTTCTTTGAATTTTTTGTTCCCCTAACATGTGTCTTCTTAAAAAGAAATCTTGGTTTCATTTCTAATAATGAATCTAGCACAAGGATGGAAAAGCAAACATCCATGAGATATGTCTATGTAAGGCTAACAGGAGGTTCCCTACTCTTAGTATATCCCATCCATTGTCTCAGTGCCCACGCTCCATCTTTTGTGGTACAGACTTGGATTCCATCAAGTGATACTACCAAGGCCTAAATCTTCTTCCCTTCCTGATGACACACAGTGTCCTTCCTAAACAGATCATCTCTAAGACCTCCTCTAACCATGACCAAAGATAGACTCTTTATGGACTTCAATAGGAATTCTAAACACAGACATGAAATATGTTAGAACATTGGAAAAACTAGGAAAAAGTGATTCTTCCTGTCCTCTCCTCTCCTGAGGCAAACAAAAGAAAGGCCCTCTTTTGGCCAAGACTTTTTGAGATCAGATCCAAAATTCAGTGCTATAAGATTACTACATGAAGGAAGGTGACGTTGATAAGGCCATTGGGTTAACCATGAGAAAGAATAAAAGGGCATTTCGGTAATTTGGCTGATCTGAGTTGTTTGGAATCTAAATTAATGGTAGATATTTGAGCATATTTACAACCATGTTTTAAAAGGCTATTGAGGCTTACGCCTCAAGGGTCGCCTCAAGGTGAGGATCTACAAATTATCCTTGAGGCTATAGCCTATTGAGGCTTAAGCCTCATCCCATAGGCTTATAGCTTTGAGGCCATAGCCTCAAGGTTGTTGAGGCCTAAGCCACAAATATTCAAATGGTTTTCAACCTTTATGGGCTTTTCTTATATGTTTTTATAAGAGGCTTAAATCTCAATATTTAATGAGTTTTAATGGGTTCTATCATCTATTGCTTTTGGGGACTTCTAATATAAATTTCATGAATTGAGTATTGGGTCCTTACTTGGTTAAACATTTTACTAAATAAGGGCTTACTTGACATTCAATTAACATTTTAATTGGTAGTGAAAAGGAGAGATTGAGAAAAATAAGAGAATTGTTGATTGTCCTAGTGGTTGATCTCATATATAATCTAATTATTGATAGATAAAAAACGATACCACTACAATTGGTAAACGACGAAGAAGAATGGGTGGATATTAACACTATTGGGGAGGATAATATAGCAAATTGGATGTGATTATATTCCTTGGAGAACCCTAGTGATAGTATCAGTAATATTGAAAATTATTTGGTAAAACCATGAGAGAGGGCTAAATTTTATGTTAGAAAAAGGAACTAAATTACAACTATTAATAATGAAAAATAATTAATTCTTTATCTATATGTCAAAAGCTATATATCCTATAATTTCAAAAATTATTACGTTAATTTATATTATTTTCATACTTATCATTATTAAAATAAACACAGAGTTAAATATTTATATTTATTTGAGAGTTTTACCTATGTTTTTAAAAATAATGAAGATTATTATATATATATTTGCATTTTTTTTTTTAAGAAAAAGACATAAGGTTTCCCATGGCCATCCTTGGTCTTCTTCATATAAGAGATTGTGCTCAAGTCCCCATTCGAGAAATAACAAAATTTTTGGCATTTTCTTATTCATTGTGCAAGGGTTATGGCCCATGAGAGGGCAACAAGCCAAAGGAAAAGAGGCCCATTAGATTAGACTTCCTCAGCTTGTTTCAATTTTCGGCATTTCTCTAATCCCACATCAAAAACTGATGAAAAAAGTTAAGGTCTGTAAATCCCAAGTGGTCAAACCTGAGCTTACAGCTCATGTGATGACATCAAGCATATGAGAATTTGACGTGTTTTGCTAAGCCTGCTCCACCCTACACCCATTTTGGCCTAAATTTAAAGCCTTAGCCATGCAAGAACTTTCACTCAACCCATCCAACCTAACCTAGTTATATGAAAAGTTTCATTTGACCTATCCAGTTTTCATGTGACTAGCTCATGTGATTTGGGAGTTTGAGCATTGGTTCGAGTGGTTCTTCTCTGGTTAACCCTTTGAAGAAGTCAAAAGTGAGAACCATACTACAAAAGGGTCTGATTAATAGTTCAACAAGTTGAACTGGCTAGTCAATTCAGTTATTAAAACATTGCTTTTTTGCTAGAATAAGAGTTGATGAGGTCTAGTTGTCCGATGAAGAGGAGATCAAGGAGGGGGTGGCTATTTCTTATAAGCACCTTTTGGCTGAAAATGGAGATGGGAGACCTAGTATTAGTGGGCTCAAGGTTGTCCTTTGAGTCTTTGAAGTTGGAGGAAGCTAGGAGCCTAGGAGTTTGGAGTTGCCCTTCTCTAAGGAGGAAGTCTTCTCTACCCTCTCAACTTCGAATGGGGACAAAGTCCCATGTCCTGATGGGTTTACTATGGCCTTTTGGCATGTTTGTTGGGACATTATTAAGAATAAAGTGTTTAGTTTCTTTAAGGAATTTTATGAGCAAGGGCTCTTTCAAAGAAGTTTGAACACTACTTTTTTGGTCTTAATCACTAACAAAGGTGAAGTAGAAGATTTTAAGGACTTTAAGCTAATCAGTCTGATAGGGAGCCCGTAAAAATTACTAGAAAAGGTGCTGGCAAATAGACTCAAGAAAGTGGTGGGCAGGGTGGTTTTCTAACTCTTAAAATGTCTTTGTATGTCCTAGACAAATTTTAGATGATGTTCTTATTGCAAATGAGGTCATTGATTTGAGGTTAAAGAGTGGTTCTAATGGTGTTATATGTAAATTTGACATTAAGAAGGCCAATAATCATGTAAATTAAAGCTTCATGTTGGTGGTTTGGAGCAAATGGGTTTTGGCCAAAAGTGGATTCGGTGGATTATATGGTGTATTTCTACAACTAAGTACTTGGTGTTTGTTAATGGCACTCCTACTGGCTTTTTCCATAGCTCCTAAAAGTTGAGGCAAGGGGACTCTCTTTCTCTTGATTTATTTTTTGATGGCAATAAAAGACACTTAGCTATCTTCTCAAGAGAGCTAAAGAGGGGGATTTCATCTCAAGTTTTAAGTAGAAGGTAGAGGCAATGAGGGGGTGGAAGTGTCATACCTATAATTTGTCGATGAGACATTGATTTTTTGTGAGCCTTATAAGGATCAAATGATGTATCTTAATTGGATTTTGATAAGCAATATTTGTGTTGAAGACCAACCTAGAAAAAAATGGGTTGATCCCAATTGGGAGCCTTCCAAATGTGGAGGAGTTAGTGGATATTTTAGGCTGTAGTTTCTTCCATCCAAGTATCGTGATCTCCCTTTGGGTGCTACCTTCAAATTTATGGTAGTCTAGGACATGGTGGAAGAGAGGTTCCAAAGAAGACTTGCAATATGAAAGAGAAAATACCTATCAAAAGCAGGGAGGTTAACTCTTAAAGCATTTTATCTAGCCTTCTCATATATTCGATGTCCCTTTTTGTTATTTCAAGAAGGGGGAGTCTAGGACTGGAAAAAATTCAAAAGAATTTTCTATGCAAATGGGAACTCTTGAAAAAAAAAAAAAGGCTCACTTGATGAATTGGTCGAAGTTTGCTTGCTTAAGAAGGAAGGATGCTTGGGCAATCAGAATCTTTCTATCTATTGAACAAGGTTCTCCTCAGCAAGTGATGCTAGAGGTTTGTGTCAGAAAGGGAGTCTTTTTGGAAGCAGATTATAACACAGAAATTTAGGGAAGAAAAAAAGGATTGGTGCTCTTTGGAGGCAAGGGATGGTGTAGGGTTGTGGAAGGCAATAAAGAGAGGACAAGGAGCTTTCAAAGGTAAGATTCGTTTTATTGTGGGCAATGGAAAGAGGGTAAAAATCTGGAAGGACACTTATGTGAGGATTTCTTTCCCATATTTATTTGTCGTGTATGAGAGCAAGCTAATAACACAAGGCATTAGAACCCATGCTTTTCCAGAAATCTCTATGATTGGGAGTTTGATTATGTTGAAGCATTCTTTTTGAGATTGCAAGGAAAATCAGCAAGAAGTGATGCTGATGACAGGGTAGCAAGGATGGTCGTAAAGGGAGGCAACTTTTTAGTTAAATACTTTTATTCTAAGATGGTATAGGGAAGATGAGAGTCTTTTTCAAGGGTTTTTATCCAAAATTCGTGGACTCCAAAAAAGGTGATTTTTTTGCCTAGGAAGCAGTTTGGAAAGGGATATTAACTACAGATAAGGCAAAGTTAGGCTTTGGCGAACATATGTTTTACATGTAAAAGTGAGGAGGAATCTAGCGAGTGCATCCTCCTTCAGTGTTCCAAGGCAAGAGTGTCATGGTAGCAGGTTTTCTCGTTTGGATTTGTATGGGTGCTGCATTCCACAATTAAAGCAACATTACTGAGTTTGCATGGACGTTTCATAGGGAAGAAGAGGAAGAAAGCATAGAAAGTAGCTCCTTTACATTTGTTTTGGACAATTTGGAAAGAGGAATAGAAGGGTTTTTGACAATGTTGAGTTATCAAATCAAGAACTTAAATCCTCGCTTATGTGTTATTTTTTAGAGTGGGTCAAAGGGGCCCTGGAGGATGGGTCCATTTTTGTGGTAGATTTTGTCGATTGGTTAGGTTGCAAGTAAGGGAAGGGGGTACTTTAGCTTTCTCTCTTCTTGTTCTATTCTTCACAGTCAGTTGTATACCTCTTGTGTACTTTGTGTGGCCTTATTTTAGTGCTTATTAATATAGTGCTCTTTTTTCTATCAAAGGAAAAAAAGAAAATTCTCATCTGAAAAGATACTTGGGACTTTGTTATTGAGTCTTTAGTTCAATCACCTTCTCCAAGTTTCACTAAAGTCTATTATCCAATTAAACAACTGACTGAATGATTCTCTCTAAGTCCTATCTCCCATCTCCAACCACCACAGTCCTTGTTTCAAATTGGAAGGACTTGTCCTCCAATTTCCCATAAAAATTATTTATGAAGGACACCAGATTTTTTTCCTTTTTTATTTTTACTTTTTTTTCCAATAAGGCAGATATGTTCAAGCCTTCCCCTTTCCCAACAGGTTACCTTCAAAGAATAATTCTGTTGCCATTGGGCCGAGGGACCATGATGACAACAATTGACAAAGAAACAATAGTTATCTTCCCCACTCCTACCTTCATAATCATTCTTCTTGAGGTTGGTATATTACAGCAACTTGTTCAACCAGGCTTGTGTTACACCAATGAATCTCACCAGCAACCATTTTAAATGACCATCAGTAACAACAACTACTCTACTAAATATAGACAAAAGGGGAAAAGGAACAAACCAGTCAAATATATATATATATTTATAGGTAACAAACCAGTCAAAATATTAAATACAAGAATCTACATCTTGTAGAGCATGGAGAGAAGGACAACAAAATGGCCAAATTATATGAGAAAATCTATAAAATACGTAAGCTTATGATAGAAATGCCTTACATGAGAAGTTAATTATCTTCAATTGGCATCTTAAGAGAGAAAAATGTCTATGGCAAGTGAATGATAGATTCAGTCAGCCACTTGGAAATATCTCAACAGAAACAGATTGGACAAACCTCATGAAGACAGGGGAAAAGGAACAAACCAGTCAAATATATATATATATATATATATATTTATAGGTAACAAACCAGTCAAAATATTAAATACAAGAATCTACATCTTGTAGAGCATGGAGAGAAGGACAACAAAATGGCCAAATTATATGAGAAAATCTATAAAATACATAAGCTTATGATAGAAATGCCTTACATGAGAAGTTAATTATCTTCAATTGGCATCTTAAAGAGAGAAAAATGTCTACGGCAAGTGAATGATAGATTCAGTCAGCCACTTGGAAATATCTCAACAGAAACAGATTGGACAAACCTCATGAAGACAGGGGAAAAGGAACAAACCAGTCAAATATATATATATATATATATATAGGTAACAAGCCAGTCAAAATATTAAATACCAGAATCTACATCTTGTAGAGCATGGAGAGAAGGACAACAAAATGGCCAAATTATATGAGAAAATCTATAAAATACATAAGCTTATGATAGAAATGCCTTACATGAGAAGTTAATTATCTTCAATTGGCATCTTAAAGAGAGAAAAATGTCTATGGCAAGTGAATGATAGATTCAGTCAGCCACATGGAAATATCTCAACAGAAACAGATTGGACAAACCTCATGAAGACAGGCTGGGGGCACAAGGTTAAAATAAAAACATCATCAACAGTCTAACTGGCAGCCAACATTTCCAATTAGGAAAAGTAAATAACGAAAAAAGAGAGAATAAAACAAACACAACCAGATGGAGGGAGGACTACATTGATTCTATGGGAGATTTCTGTGAGGAACAGAGCCTACAAATGATTGAAGGGGCTATCTTCAAGAGAAGTATAGTCTTCATTAACAAGTGGTTTTGGCAATTCCTTGAAGTAGAAATTCCTTATGGTTTCAAGTGATTAGTAACATTTATGGTTAGCACAATAATAAGTGCAATACCAACTCAATGATCTCAACTCCACACAGCATCCTTGGAAAGCTATATGTCAAATTTAGTACTTCATTTGCAATACTCATTTCATGGTTGATAATGGATTATGGATCCAATTATGGGTGGTATATCAACTTTGTCAAATCTCAGGGTTATAGCTTTTATTCTTTCATTCACAGCTTTGTTTCATGGAAATTTGATGTTTGGAGAAACCTGAAGAATCCTGAAACCAATGACCTATTTTCCCTTTGATAGTCTCTTCCAAAGGTTCCCTCTCCTATCCTGGATGAGAAGGGTTGGCCATTGGATTTCAAGGGTCTTTTTCCATCGAATCTTTTTCTGTTACTTTCAAGAAATCACTCCTACATTTCCTTCCCTTAAACCGAGCTTTTATAGACAATTACGACTCCCCTAAATGTCAGAGCCTTAACTTGGTTGGAGATTAATAAGAAATGTTCCATCTTAGATATAAAGCCATAAGCCTAAGAGTAAAATTTTTTGCTTGGGATATTTTTGACACCTAGAAGAAGAGGAGGAGGACAAGAGCCCATGTAGAGACTATTCTCTTCAGGAAGGATCGTGTATAGGCACTACACAGACTTATTGGCTGTCTTAACTATTAAAATAGAAAATTCCAAGTTTGCAGAGATGTTTGTTGATGGCTAAAAGAAGAAGAGGAGGAGCCCATGGACCACCTCTTCCTCCACCATCTCACACTGGTGTTATGGCAGAGACTACACTCTTCAGGAAGGACTGTGTATAGGCACCACACAGACTTGTCAGCTATCTCCTTCTCAAGCTTTTGAGCTGAATGTTAATGAGTATTAGTGGTCTATTATAGGACCTTGGAGTTGGAATCATTTGATATTTATTTACTATTCAAGTAGAAATTTCCAAGTTTGCTGAGATATGTCTTGATGCCTAGAAGAGGAAAATGAAGAGAAGCCCATGGACAACCTCTTCCTCCACCATCTCACTGGTGTTATGGCAGAGACTATTCTCTCAGGAAGGATTGTGTATAGGCACAACACAGACTTGTTGGGTATCTCCTTCTAGGATTCAAGAAGAACATTAGACTAAGAGCACTACAAAAGGGAGGTTGGAGACCTATATGTCTCCCTAGGAGGAAGCTTTTGAGCTGAACATTAATGATGTTCTGTGGGGTAGTTAGGTCTTAGCAGTCACTTATAGGACCTTAGAGGTGGAATCATTGGATATTAAAGAAGAAAAAAAAGTGCTTCCAGCAATTTAATGAAGGAGAATTTTAGTGATGCTTCTAGCCTCTAGGATAGAAGAGTGCCATGGGAATATGACCACTTGATTTTTTTTTTCAAAAATAAAGATGAAGTGCAAAGAAAAAGAAGGGAAGACAAAGAAGAAGAGTGCCATGAAAATGTTTGACGTTTATTTTTATTTCGCAAACCATGTAAACAGGATGTATACAAGTAGCACATCTAAAAACAAAACAACACACTCAAGCTAACTAGCCCCCATGTTATCAAGAATCCAAACCACCATGGGACCCAAAAGCAGAGTCTAAAGAAGCATTACCTTCATCTCCAAGCATGATCACACGCAACTCCTTGAAAAATTCTCCTATTTTGCTCCCTCCAGGTAATTCAAAAGAAAAGTGCACAATTATCTACCACACTTCCTTGTGTTTGGCCCAACAAAAGTGCCACACTAAGTAAGGACATCCTTAACCGAATGGAGAAGGACCCAAGAAACACCAAATGAAGAGAACACACCACAGACCATAAACCAGCAGTCTATTTGCAATGGATGACGCAAATATCACCATTTGATTAAAAGGATTTTGGATTTTTCTAGAGATACATCTCACTCTTTACTTGGGTATCTAGATTAGAAAATCAAATTTGGAGGAATTCAATTATCATATTTGTTTCAGCTTTAGCATGGATCAATGATCCACTTTTAGAAAGATTTCTGGTACAAGGATCAACCCCTTTGCCACCAACTCCTTTGCATTAAGAGGTTCCCTTCTCTTAATGACTCCCCAACCTCGAATTTTGACTTTTGTAGAAAGAGGATGGACCTAGAAATTGATGACCTATTTTCCATTCCTTTATCTTTGCAAAATATTTCTCTTTGTTGTTAGCCATAGACGAGGCATCCAAGCCAAAATCACAGTGACACTTTTTCATCCAAATCTTTCTTCTTCACTCTTTCCATATCTAGAAATTCCCCTCCACCCTACCTCCTAGTTCTATCTTTAAAACTGAGTTACTTGAAGGTCAAAGACTTTCACTAAAAATCAAGGTCTTTGCATGGTTGGTAACTAATGAAAAGGCCAATACTAATGATTAGCTTTCTATAAAGACATTAAACCTAAGTATTACCTTCTTTGTACAAGTGAGGAGTTGGCCAATCATCTCTTCCTATATAGATGGAAGAGGTTGTTGCTTGGGATCAATATCATGTAGGTTGCTCCAAGAGGTAATGGATCAATATCATAGGAGGGAACTTTAACGCTATAAGATTCCCAGAGGAAAGAAGGAATGCCCCTAGACTCACAGCTGAAATGAGGAGATTTTCAGACGTGATAGGGGAGTTGGGGCTGAGGGGTCTTCCCCTGGCTGGAGGTCCTTTCACTTGGATAGGGGGTTTGAATTCTCAGGCTACCTCTAGATTGGACCGCTTCTTGATTTCAGACCAATGGGAGGACCACTTTTCTACCATCAAGCAATCTACTCTTCCTCATTTGGTTTTTGATCACAGTCCCATAGTCCTAGAAGCTGGAGGCTTCTCTTCAAGCAAAAGCCTCTTCCATTTTGAAAATATGTGGCTGAAAATAGAAGGTTTCAAAGACCTAGTAAGAAGCTGGTGGAATGGTTATTCTATTGAAGGCTATAGTAGTCACTGCATTGTTGAGAAACTCAAAGCGCTAAAGAAGGATTTGAAGAATTGGAACAAGGAGGTGGTAGGCAATGTCTCGTTCAATAGAGCAGAGGCCTTCTCCCGCCTGCAGTGTTGGGAGGCCAAGGAGAATGAGAGCATATAGATACAAATGGTCCAATGGGAGCAAGAATTTCCAGGAACATTTGGAACATTTCGTTTCTGAGCAGAAGAGCCGTTTTCAAGTAGTGTTCGATCGATTACGTATTAATCAATATTCGATTGATTGGTCTGAGGTTATCGACAAAAAAGATTTGTCTAAGTCACTTCGTTTCTTTTTGTCCAAGTCACTTCTTTTTTTGTCCAAGTTGCTTCTCTTTTTGTCTAACTCACTTCCTTTTTTCTTTGTGAGTTTCGGGAATATCCCCATTCAACCCTCTTACTCCTAGAGAAGCGGAGGCTAAAAAGATGGCTCTTGAGAACTATAAGAAATGGGCCTTTCTGGAAGAAACTTCTTGGAGACAGAAGTCAAGAGAAATCTGGTTAAGAGAAGGTGATAAAAATACCAGTTACTTCCATAAAATGGCCAATGCTAGGGCAAGGAGAAACTTCCTGTCTAAAATTAGAGTGAATGAGGTGACTCTCTCTTCTAATGATGAAATCAAAGGAGTTTGCAGAGCCTACCAGTCGCTCCTTTTAGATTCAGGGAATTGGAGGCCTAGTATTAATGGCCTTAACTTCAAGGAGCTGGGGTTAGGCTTGGCCAGAAGCCTAGAAGTAATGTTTTCTGAGGAAGAAATTTTTGCAGCCTTGAGCAGCTGCTGCGGTGATAAAGCCCTAGGCCCGGACGGTTTCACAATGGCCTTTTGGTTGTTTTGTTAGGATGTTGTTAAATCAGAGATTTTGGGACTCTTTAGGGAGTTTTACTTCCATGGGACCTTCCAGAGAAGCTTAAATTCCACGTTCCTTGTGCTCATTCCCAAAAAGGAGGGAGCCAAAGACCTAAGAGATTTCAAACCAATCAGCCTGGTAGGGAGTGTGTACAAATTGTTTGCCAAGGTCCTTGCTAATAGGCTGAAATTAGTAATGGGGGGAGGTGATTTCTGATTCTCAGCAAGCTTTCGTCTAAGGGAGACAAATTCTAGACGCTGATCTAATTGCTAGTGAGGCCCTTGATTCTAGATTGAAAGACAACATGTCGGGCCTCCTCCTTAAGATGGATATTGAGAAGGCTTTTGACCATGTCAATTGGAACTTTTATATGGATGTGATGTCCAAGATGGGATTTTGGCATAGATGGATTAACTGGATGAAATGGTGCTGCTCTACTGCTTCCTTCTCGATCCTCATCAATGGGAGCCCTTTGGGCTTCTTTCGTAGCTCTAGGGGATTGAGACAGGGTGACCCTCTTTCCCCCTATCTTTTCCTTTTTGCCATGGAAGCTCTTTGCCAATTGTTGTCAAGTGCAAGAAATGGGGGCTTTATTTCCAGTTTCAAAGTGGGAGGAAGAGAAAGAGAGGGGTTGATCGTGTCCCATCTCTTGTTTGCCAATGACACCTTGATTTTTTGTGACACCGATGCAGAACAGTTACAATATCTTAGTTGGACATTCATGTCGTTTGAGGCGATTTTAGGGTTAAAAGTTAATATGAGCAAAACTAAGGTCATCCCAATGGGGGAAGGCATTCCTATGGAGACTCTTGCCCCGGTCTTGGGTTGTAAGATTGGGAGTTTACCTACCTCCTACCTGGGTCTCCCCCTTGGGGCCCCTTACAAACCCACTAGGGTGTGGGATGTAGTGGAAGAAAGATTTAGGAAAAGGTTGTCTCTTTGGAAAAGGCAATACCTCTCCAAAGGTAGTTGGATTACCTTGTTAAAAAGCACCCTCTCTAGCCTCCCAACCTACTTTCTTTCTCTCTTTGTGATTCCCAAGAGAGTGTGTACAAGGCTTGGGAAGATCCAAAGAGATTTCTTATGGGGTGGAGGCGCCTTAGATAATAGACCTCACTTGGTGAGTTGGAAGGTTATTTGTGCTGCTAAAAATGATGGAGGCTTGGGCATTCGCAGTCTAACTATTTTTAACAAGGCCCTTCTTGGGAAGTGATTGTGGAGATTTGCTAATGAGAATGAGTCCCTATGGAAGCAAATTATCTCTAGAAAGTATGACCTTCAAGAGAAGGGGTGGTGCTCCAATGGTGTAAGAGACCGTTATGGGGTGGGGGTTTGGAAGGCCATCAGAAATGGTTGGGAGAACTTTCGAACTCATTCCCGCTTCATCGTAGGGGATGGCACAGAGTGAAGTTTTGGAAGGACTTGTAGTGTGAAAATCAATCTCTGGAAGATGCTTTCCCAAACTTGTTTAATCTAACTGTCAACCAAAAAGGCTGGGTTGCTGAGGCTTGGGAGGAGGACGGAGTTAGGGGCAATTGGGGGCTTCGTTTAATTAGACACCTAAATGATTGGGAGGTGGGGGAAGTAGAAAGCTTGTTAAGCAAGCTTCATCCTTTGACCATTAGAAGAGGTGTGGATGACTTACTCCAGTGGAGAGAGAACAAGAATGGGACCTTTTCAGTCAAGTCTTTTTATAGCTCATTCTCAAGGGGCTTTAGACCTCCCTTTTTAGCTAGAATTATTTGGACGCCTTGGGTGCCAATTAGGGCTAGCTTCTTTGGCTGGGAGGCGACTTGGAGCAGGCTGCTCACCATTAACCGCCTGAAAAGAATTGGTTGGAGCATCCCTAACAGGTGCTATTTGTGCAAAAATGAGGAGGAAACTACAGATTATCTTCTTTTGTTTTGTGAGAAGGCCAGAATGTTATGGCTTCTGATCTTCTTCCTTTTTAGGGTGCAATGGGTGATGCACTCCTCTGTGAGGAGGAACCTCTTGGGATGGCATGGCTCCTTTGTGGGTAAGAAAAGGGAGAAAGCTTGGAGAGTTGCCCCCCTTTGCTTGATGTGGGCCATTTGGAAAGAAAGGAATAGGAGGGCCTTCAATGATGTTGAGAGGAATGACCAAGAAATTAAATCCATTTTTTTGTACACTTTTGTGATTTGGGCTAGGGTGTATATAGAGGAATACACTTTCTCTTTGATAGATTTTGTAGACTGGTTAGCTACCAAGTAAGGGTCAGGCTTGTTTGCCTTTTTGTCTTTTGCTCTTTTATAGCCTAGTATACTCCGTGTATACTCTTACTCTAGCCTCTTTGGCTTTTAATGAAATTTCCTTTACCTATCCAAAAAAAAAAAGATATGATGATTATATCTTTCCTGTGCTTTGGCAGGAGCTTTAAAGGGGTAACCTTGTGGAGAAGGGCTATCTGTACTATGTTGCTATCCAGTTTAAGGGAAATGTCAGAAATTTTTTACAATGCCAAAGACTGGAAAAAGATGCTTGGAAGAGAATGTGCTACCTGATGATGCTTTGAATGTGTCAGCAGTGAGTGCTTGGAAAGAATTCCTTTTAGCACTTTTGCAAGATTGGAGACCCAGTTATTAGTCATTTCTTGCTTTACTTTTGCACTCTCTATTTGAAGGATTCTTCATCCTTCCCTTTTTTTCTCTCACCACACAATACTAGTCTCATTTCTTATCCAAAAGAGGAAAAAAATACAAATATCAAAGAAGTTGCAGGGATGCCAGAGCATGAAGTTTTGCAATCATTCTAAACATGCATATCATGGAGGATCAAAACAATATTTAACCAGATTAGTATAAGAAGCTTGTCAGAAAGCAATTTTCAGAATCACTTTTCATTGATACAGTAAGATGTGGCAATAACTAGAAGAATTGCATGGTAATGCACCATTTAATGGATTTAATTATTAAAAAAATCCATGTTAATATTTGCCACCTATTTCCTATTTTTATCCTACCGAGTCATTTAGCTTAGGAACACTTGATTGTTATCAAGAGAGAAATTTTATCCTTTGAATGCCCTATTTAAAGTTGATTAGATAACTTCAACCAGATCCTAGATAAACATCCATGCACAACATATACACCGCAAACTTCAGACCATAACAGAATATAATTATATCGAAACTTGAACAGATATATATGAGAATTAAGAGATGGAATTCTGCAAGGAGTGGCATGTCTATGAAAATGACATGGAGATTTTAAAGATTCAACAGAACAATATTTCATTGAGAAGTTGTTCTTCTAAATTACTAATCCAGTTACTCCTGGAATGAGTTTTTGCTTGTTATGAAAAGGCCACTTAGGAGTGCTCTATTCAAATTCCCAAGCATACAAGGGGGAAAAGGTACACTAGAGGAAGGATAAGTGCATATTTAGCTTCTCTTGATTCCAATTTAGAAGACACAGCCAATGATCTTGTTTCATGGATTCTCTCAATGTAATTCAGTGCAAAAGGGTAAGCATTGATTTCTACCATCCAACTTAAGGGCTCTAGGTTCTGAAATAATAGTATCAACTATGCCAAATATGACTCCAAGAAAGACACAAAAACATTGTTAAATACGTAATTCATGTTTCTATATGGGACATGTAACACAAGTCCAAGCTCAGAAAATGAAGATTAAAAGTTTCCAACACTACACCCTGGAGGGAAGATGTTCAAACCTAGATGAACAAGCAATAAAATCTTAGTATTTGATTGTTGAAATAGAAAAACATAGAATCATATTGAAAAGAGTCATCATTTTAAGCAAGGACCACTATGCACCAACGACGACTCTATTCATGGATGTATTAGTGTATAATTTCACCAAAAACCTGACTAGAAACAGTTTCATATTTTGCTTCATATCAATTGCAAGGACCCTAATTCATCGGGGGGGGGGGGGGGGGGGGGGGGGGGGGGGGGAACCAGTAAATTAACACTAGAATGACAAAGTAAACCTTGAAAATTTTCCCAATTCAACAGAGGAACCAACAAGGTCTTAAAATAATCAAGGACAATGTCACACCAATGACACGTTTATTCATAAATGGCTTGGCTAATGATTTAACCTAAAATCTTGCTAGAAAATAGAAATCATTTCATTATTTGTTTCCTGATCAAGAATTGCAAGGGTACCTCATTCCCCAGAAGAGAAAAAACAGCAAATAAAAACTAGAATGCCAAACTAAATCTTAAGATCATAAAAATTTTCCCAATTCAGCAGAGAAACTTACAATATCTTAAAATAATTAGGAAAAATTTTCAGTACACTACCAACAATAATTCACATACACGACAAAAATTGCCCAGCAATTTATTTCTTGATATAAAATCTAATAACATTTAGCAAGTTCATATGACAATTTCCTGGAAGAATAAACACAAAATTGGTTTAGTGAATGAACATTGGAAACCCATAGAAGAACCTTTTTTTCAATAAAAAGGACTTCCATATCCGTTCACTAAAAAATACATGAAGTAAAGAAGAAAAACAAAAGAAGTTCAACCATTATAGGATTTTGGACATTTTGGAAGTGCTTTTTCATAAAATTCATTTCCAAAATATCATTTGCATCCATTACATGAAACAGTATGAGTCTATAACAGCTCTTTATGAAGTTTCAGTGTTTGAATGTATATTGCAGTCACAGAAATGAACTAATTATTTAAAGAAATGTAAGAGAAACAAAAGAAAAGGTCAGCATAAACTTTGCAGAATAAAATCATGTAATAAACCCAGTTTTTTAATTTAATCTGTACTTTATAAATAATATCAAATTAAGCATATAATCCATAGTAGTTTCATGAAAAATTCAAATCCTATTGTGTAATTTAGACCCCAAGCAAATTAATAAGAAGAAACTATATACCTTATTATCTTCTTTGCTAAGGCACTGCAAGCAACGCTGAATCACATGATTTCCATTCAGGTCCTTGATTAGAGCAAGAAATCCTGGTTCAAGGGCTGAAATAACTCGTGAAATCTGCTGCCTTGTTTTGAGGGTCTCAATCAACTTTTGTACTACACGAGTGCTGAAACAAAAGGGGCAATAACCACAATAAATCATCATAAGAAAGAGGGATTATTGCATTAAATCAACATGAAATTTTTGCCCCTGCATGTAAAAAAGATGAATTTACCCATGAGTGTTTAAAGAGATTCTGACAAGCTCCCCTGATTCTTCAGTTAGCATGACAAGAATCTGCATTCGCTGTTCTTCACTACACACATCAAGTAACTTTTGCATAAGGTAATTTCCAAATGGGTTCATCATAAGTTCAACTACATGATCAATAATCTCGTTAAATATTATTTGCACATCTTGAGGGGTGCCTTCATCAAACATTCTCTGTAAAAATCGGCAACCATGCTGATCCTTTGCTATCATGTATATGTGCCCCTGAGCTTCTACCAATGAGTTATACTTGGGAGGCAGAGAGAAAGGGCAATATAACCTTGAATTCCGACCATTTTCACAAATTCCAGAGAATTGGGATCGCCCATCTAGTTGTGTCATCTTTTCTTCAGACTTACCAACACCAGTCTCAGCTGAGGAACCCTTAAAATTGCCCCTTGAACCATCAAATCCTTTGTTGATCACATAATTCAGACCTTCTCCCTGAATAATGAAACTATCCTCACTGGTAAAATCCTCAAGGCCACCTTGAGAGATTTTAATGTTTGAAGGTGCTCTACCCCTCCCACTGGATATTGGCAGGCTATACTGCAGTAAATTTTCCATGTTCAAAAAAGGTCTTGGGTGATTCAACTCTGGAAAATTGGGCAAATTCAATACACCCCTTTCTTCATTCAAATTCATCCTCTTCTGCTGGGCATAGAACACAGCATCAGTCATGGAAAGCCTATTTATGGAAGGGCTTACATTAGACACTGGAATTCCCCTTTGGTTATAGTTGCCTGTTTGCTCCATTGGTTTCTGCCATAGAGAACTCATTGAACTATTGTAATAATTCAATCGAGATAACAAATCTGATCGACAAGAGGACAATCCTGACCCAAATAAGTTACCCGGCCCATATTCCTGCTGCAGTCCCGGCAATGCTGAACTGATCTCACCACCAAAACTCATGGGACTTGTTGGAACAGAGAATTGATGACCCAGATAATCAGAATAACCTTTCCTAAAATTGTGACTAGACCTGTATTTCTCAACATTTATTTGATTAGCCCGAGTCCCGGCCCTGGCTGGATCACCCAACCAAAATGCATTATCTCTGCAATTGGAGGAATCCTCTTGTTCATTACTAATATACATTCTACTCAGATTTCTTGACAAACTCAGTCCATCAGTCAAGTTGTCATTAGCATTCTTTCCAATGGGAGAACCAGGAGATTTTGAATCCAACCATAACCCACTTGGGTAAAGGGAACTCCCACAAGGTATGTGGGATTTAAGGTCTTCCAATGGAGGCGGGGTAGGTGACCCATTATCAGAAAGCGAACGCCCACAAGAGAACAAGCTAGAAGAAGAGCCATCTGATTGCAGAGAGAACCCACTCACAGGAGAGGCACATGTATACTTGTAATTACTCGATGGGTCATCATCATACACACAACCATACACGCCATGAATTGGCTGTGAAGAAACAAATGACCCATGACCATGCCCACCACTGAGTCCATGAACACCATGATGATGATTACCACCAGTGTCATCTTCTCGATGCAGATGATGATGATTGTTTGATGTTGCATGAGGGATCTCACCCAGCAACCTTTCAAGCTCCTCATCGTCCTTCATCTTCTCCCCCACTTTCCTCTCAATCCCAACTCCCTCAAACATCAAACAACAACAAACAAATAAAACAGAACAGCAAAAAAGCAAAGAAAAACCACACCAACCAAAACAAAACGCACAGATTCAAGAAAAAATCATACAACCCACATCAGATAGCGATCCAGGGAGGGGAAAACAACAAATACCCAGAAGCGATTACCAGTTTCTATCATCTGGGTCGCAATCAGCACTGAAATAAAGGTGGTTTTGGCGATGAATTTCAATTGCATTTCATTTTGAAATCATCTCATTTGGATTTTGGGTATTTTTCTGTGAAGGAGTTGGTGAGGCATGCAAAGATGGAGGATTGTATACGGTTACATGTAGCGTAGATACATACAGGTACGGTGGCCTCACGCCATTAAAGCTGGAGAAGAAGAGACGCTATAGTAGTCCCTATATATATAGAAAAAACGCACACACTCAGACAGGGAGAGAGCGCAACAGACACCCAGCACACCACTCTCAAGAATCTTCACACTCCCCCTACTTATAAAGCATTTGCCTTCTACTTTTCTCTCTTTTTTTTCAAACAATGCCCCCTCTTCCCCACTTTCACTCTCACCACGTGCGTCACACGCTCCTATAACTATTCCATATCCCTGTCTTTAGCGTCCCAAACCTCCCGTTAGCGCGTGCCATAGATTTTTTTTATTTATTTCATTTTTTAATTTTTTTGAAATAGTTTTTTTTTCTTTTTTTTTAAAATTTGTGAGGATTTTTTCTGTTATTTAGTCAACCCACAACAAACCATCCCAATTCTCTCCTCCTCTCCACTCCTAACGGTTAAAGGAGATACTCCGGATTTCAGTTTTGTTAAATGACCAAACTACCCCTTTCTTTTCTCTAATACCTCTAGATTAATGGTTTGGAATCAAAATTTCCATATGAATTTGAGTTTTTATTATTATCAAAATTTTTCCATAAATGGTCTAAGATGATTCACATGCCATCATCCCAACGGCTTTTTAATCCAACGGTGATGATGAAGTCGCCTTGACCGTACAGTGGCACGGCAAAGATGCACACAAGTGTGGCTCCCCTTTCGCCTTGCTTGCTCCCAAAGAAAGGGACATGATTGGAATTATGGGATTTGAAAGGGGACTAAAAGGGTAAAACGGGAAAAATACAGAAGGGAGAATGTGGGGAAATATCTTCAGCGGTTCCTTGGGCGGAAAGGGAGCGCACTTTTTACGGCCCTACAGCTCAGCTCTCATAATCGATCTTCCCGCCAACCATATTTTGCCACGTGTCCCTCGTCCCGGTCCAATCAACCTAATTGTGATATTAACGTTATTCCTCCTCAATTTTTAGATTGAAAATAAATGGTCGTGCGGCTCGTGCCACGCGTTTTTTTCGACCACCAATATCAATATCATTAAGTAATTAATTATTTTCTAATTATCTGGAGTTGAATTATTTATCTTTGAAAATTAATTTACATATTCCTAATTTAGTAATTTTTATATTTTTTTTAAATGGGTGAAAATTTTATTTTTTGAAGAACATGAATTGAATATATACGTGGTAATTTTTATATTATTTTCTAAAAATATATGTTAATTATTTTTTTTGTTTTTTTTTTTTTTTTACTGGAGATGCTATTAACAACATTATTTGAGATATATCACGAATCATCGGATGATCGATCATCCATCCTAATAAAATTTTACAACAAACTCCTTATTTCTTACCGCTTAATCTCGAATGATTATAAAAATATGCTTTTTACCGGAAAATATCCTAGTGAAAAAAAAATACAATATTTTATAGGGAAAGTTGTGTTTTCATGGGCCAATATGGTAATAATATTGTTTTTGGAACCCAGGTTTGTGAAATGGGAAAAACATCTATTAATGTGGAAACTTATATTAGTTTCATGCACTCTGAGCTGGCTGTGTTTTTTCTACCGAGCTTGCCCCTCCAGGTACCCATTCCTCTCATCTTTCTACACTCTGTCACGGAGGCGAAGCAGAGGTTCCCACAAGAAAACCCTAGCGTTCAGCCGTTCTTTCTTCCCTCTCTCTCATTTTTGCAGCCATTCCTCTCATCTGTCTTCACTCCGTCATCGAGGCGAAGCAGAGAATCTTGTATATTTTTCAACAATTTCTCTCATTTAATTTCTGAAGCCTTTAATCCCAAACTCCAATCTAGTTTTCTATCTTCAGCCCTTCTCCTCTCAAAGTCCTAACCATTTGAACCCGATCATCCCAATTTCGTCACCCCTTCGGATCGAAGAGGGTGTGAAAATTTGCAAAATTTCACACATTTGAAAACCTGAATCGAAATTTTTGTTGCTTGTGGTAATTGTGAAGAACCTGAGTCGAGTTAAGAAGACGGCTTGAGGAGGGTACGTGTTGACTGAAAATCTGGTTTAGGAAAGCGAACCGGAATGGAAGCGACAACTCTGATATATTGGGTTCATGAAGAAGAATCTCGTGTTCTTCTCATTGGATCACATTTTTCTGTAACCTTCACATCAAATGTGAAGGTAATTAATTTGTATTTAGGGTTGTTTTTTTAATATTTTTTTTGTTTAAACTGGAGCAAAAGAGTGATTTTCGAGTGGTTGTTGTATTTGCAATTTTTCCTCCATTGGTGAGGGCATAGGTTGAGGCGAATGTCGATTTTGGATCGTATGAGCGGCTGTTCGATCTCAATATTTTTGTGTATTGGAGACTCATGAAATGGAAAATGTTGTGGACATATTTAGAAATTGGGTGGAAAACTTGTGTATTTATTCAGATTTTTAGACTGATGGTAATAATTGATGAATATAATTAGGCAATATCATATATTGGCGATTAAAATGCATAAATTATGTGTTGGTTAGTAGAAATTGTTGGTAGTGTTTGTGAATTTGTAATGTTTGTTGGAATTTGTAGTGTACATCTTTTGTCAACGAAGACAGAATTGTTTCATCGCATCAGGTACTACCTTAATGCAAAACATGTACTACCTTAATGGGCTTGAGGTACTACATTAATGTACATCAGGTACTATCTTAGTGCATATATGAGAAATGTTGTTGTTGTGTGACTTAAGACACAATTAGTTCATTTCATTACACATTGCAGCATGACATTGTTATGTTCTCATAGGTTACTCCATCGGTGGCGTATGTAATCATAAGAAATTTCATGTACTACCTTAATGCACATAAGGTACTACCTTAATGGTCTTCAGGTACTACCTTAATGTACCTCAGGTACTACCTTAACGCACCTGCGAGAAATGTAACCATTTTGTGGCTTCAGATTTTTATTAGTTAATTTCATTACCTATTGCAGCATGACATTGTTATGTTCTCATAGGTTACTCCAACGGTACCTTATGTAATTATAAGAAATTTCAGGTACTACCTTAATGCACATAAGGTACTACCTTAATGGTCTTCAGGTAATACCTTAATGTACCTCAGGTACTACCTTAACGCACCTCAAGTACTACCTTCACGTGCTGAGATGGGCTGCTGACCTGGATACCTGGAGGGGCAATTTCGGTAGAAAAAAAACAACCGGCTCAGAGTGCATGAAACTGATATAAGTTTCCACATTAACAAATGTTTTTCCCATTTCACAAACTTGGGTTCCAAAAACAATATTATTACCATATTGGCCCATGAAAACACAACTTTCCCTATTTTATAAATGATTTGCTCATCAAGTACAACCGAGTGGAACAAAACCTAAACAAAAATAAAATACAATGCATTTGTATTAATATCCTTCCCCTACTTTCTTTAACACTTCAATTTGTATGTCTTTCAATTTTCACATTTCAATGTTATATCTTAATTTTTTCTAAGTAATAGATGGTAATTCTTTTTGTAAATAGATGTACTATATTATCACATGATCAAACCTATTGAACATTAATATCACTATTCTTGTAGAGCTTATGAGTATAAAAGAAATTGGGAAAGATATGTTTAATTTTGTTACCCTTCATAAATTTTCTTTTATGCTGTGACAAATATGAGAACCATTCGTTTCTTACAACATAAGAGTCTTGAACTTTATTTTACGGAGAAAAATAGAAAATTTTTCAAGAAAATACTTTTTTTTCTTTAAAATAAAGAATGCATGTTTCTTTTGCAAAATATATATTTATCTCCCTCTTTGATGTTTTTCAAGGAAAGATAGTTCTCTGAGAAAAAAAAAACTTTTTTTAGTTAATAGTGACAGTTTCTAGGTAATTTAAAACTCTCAAAAATTGTTTCCCTTATTTCTTCCATTTATTGGTTGGGTTGGATCAATTCATTTGGGCACCTAAACCCAACTCCAACAAAAAGATAACCAACATTCGTATGTCCAAGTAATTAAAACTATGATCCTTTTAAATAAAATAAACTGACATCAATTATTCCATCAATATATTATAGTACATGGTTGACCTCATTCAGTGTCTTCGAATTAATATGGAACTATATCTTTGCAAGCAAGTTGATAAAAAACGTTATATTTGGTCGTGCATGATTTACAAGTTACATGAACACACTACTAGCATTAAGATAAGATACTTGTGAACCAAATGTTTATTTGTTATCTTCTTAAAGACAAAAAAGGTCTTATTTCACTTCTAATGAGCGAACTACCATTAGAGAATGTAATTACTATTCCAATATCTTATGTTGGTTGGGATTTTATCTGACTTCTATTATGTTGTATTATAAGACATTTAATTAATGTCTAATCCTATTCACAAACCTATGGGAACAAGCCCAATAGCTCATGCTTGATTATAATTTGGCCCTATGTGATGTTTACTAAATAAATAACAAGTTCTCCATTTATAAAGGAGGTAAGGGATCAAGCCCTCTCCTCTTAAGGACTTGTGATTTTAATTTTTTCACAATTTGGTCTATGGATTACTTCAAGTGAATTTTTTTTTATTAATGTTGAGAATGAGGTACAATTTCTATTCATTTCCTTAATCCTTAGAAGAAACTTGACTTGAACCTTGGTTTAGTTTGTATCTTGACCAAGACTTTGACTTGGGTTTGGGCTTTGGCTTGATTCTATATTTATTAAGGATATAAATGTTTGAATTTGGATTAAAAATGTCTCAACTTGATTTTCAAATTCTGTGGTGTTAATTTTCGTTAAGCTTGAATTTTTAAAGTTCGGTCTTTAAATTTTTTATATTTGAAAATTTTCTTGAATCCTTGAGGTAAACATGTTTTAAGAGTGTGTTTGGTAGTAATTTTAGGATTTTTTTTAAAAACTTTTTAATACTTAAAAAATAAAAATTTTCAAGTATTAAAAATATTAAAAACGCTTCTTAAAATCACTACACGTACTCTAATTCTTCTTAAATGTGGAAATTTTTTATATCTACTAATGAGATTTTGAACATTCTCTTATTTATACAGGTTGAAAAAGATGAATAAAAAAGACATATGTGAATAATTTTCTTTATTTTATACAAATATTATTCCTCAGTTAAAGTTAATATTAAAGAAGATTTTAAGAAATTATTCTTACCTCATGCATACCTCTTTAATGGGAATCTTAGGAAATTTGGCAAAAACATATTTAAATATATATATATTGATACTCACCTTATCACTTATTAAAACCATCATTTTTATTTATTTTAATAATTATATTGTAATTATCAAAATTCTTATTTCTTTATTTAATTTGAAAACAATTCATTTATTTTTTTATGTAAGACCATGTGACATGTGTCAGAATTTAATTTGATAGATGAACACGTGAGAGTGCACATGAATGACAATATTTTTTTATAATTTAATATCTTTTTTCAACAATATGTGTATATAGTCATTTTCAATTTAACAAATTTATGGTATATAAAGTTGAAATTAGCATATATTATTTCAACTAAATTGTTTAAATCAAAATGTATTATGGTAATTTTAGTTTTAATGTTTGGAAATTATTTTTAATTTTTAATAATTAATAATGATTCATAGTATTTCTTTAAATTATGCCATTCCTTATTGAATGACTTTTTTAAATACTATGTTAGAAGAAATAATACTTCAAAATTAGTAAGATTTTGGAGATTTGTTTTTATTATTTTAATAAGGTAAAAAAAAAATGTTTTTTAACTGTATGAGAATGCTGCTTTTTAGTTCTCCCTAAAAATTCCGATAGTTTAATTAAGAATATGATATTAATCAATAAATAATATTTATGATAAAATATATTTATGATAAATATATCAAAAATATTGTCCAATAATATTTGATTGTATTTATATATAAATTGAAAATTATTATGATAATTTTAAATATGTAGAAGATTAGTATTTTAATATTAGAAATATTATTTTCATTTTAGTTTTCATTTTTCTAAATTTTCGAAATACGTTTCATTAAGAAGAGTGAAAATTGTTTTAAAAAAAATAATTTGTAAAATATTGTTAGGTTTCAAGCTTTCGTTAATGTAAAAACTTGTGAAAAAAGATATATAAGTAAAATTTTATATGATTTATAAAATCTTATAAGGAGAAATATAAGTAAATTATTTTAATATAAAAATATATTCGTTTATAATAATCTAATCTAGTTTATAATAATTTAATCTAATAAATAAACAAAATACTTGTAAGTTATATAATATTTGATTTAATATATATATATATATTAGAAAAATGCTTTATTTATATTAATATCTATTTTTTACTCTTATATTGGTTTCCATCTTTTAAAAAAAAAAAATTTGTTTGTTTTTTTTTTCAAAGTTTTATAGAAAATGGAACTAGAAAAATATCATCTAAACAAATTTTCAAAGCTCATTTGGGTTGGTTAAAACTAATAATGGATTTAAGGTCCGCATATTTAGCATAATCGTTAGTAAGGACATGAAATGTGAAAGAGAAAAATACCCAAACAAAGGAAATTAAGAAAAGCAAATGTGCTCTTGGCCACATCTTTTAATTCTTCTACTTTTATATATTTTTTTTCTTTCTTTACTCTCGCACCTTGACTCTCCCGTTTTGATTTACATGTGTCACATTTATTTCATCTCTCTAATTTATTTTTTAAAAATATTTTAATATTTTTCTATTTCTCTTTTTTTTTTAAATAAAAATGAAAAAAGAAAGCAAAATAGACTTATTTATAAACTTTTAGATGTATCTTTTTAACTTTTAATTTTTTTAATTTAATTTAATATTTATATTTTGTAATTGAATAAGTTAAATTTTAAGTAAAAACAAATATTTTCTATAATTTAAATTTATTTGTAGTTTTATTTTTTATTTTCCTATTTTATTATATTAATAATAATATAACATTTAGTACCGTTATTGAAAGTAATTAATAAAACTTTCATTAAAATTTAATATTAATAATAATATTTTTAAAATGCAATTTTCATATATTTGAAAGAGATTAATATTTTTTTTTTTAGATTTTTTGCATATACTTTAGAATTTTAATATTTTATGAAATAAAAAATAATGTTGAAATCATTTGAAAAATAATTTTAATATTTTCATTTTAAATTGTATTTTGAAAAATAATTTTAAATTATATAATGAAATAAACTTTTCAAAATTTTACTTTACGTGGGATTAATTTATTTATTTTCATCACTTAAAAAAAATATTTTAAAAAATAAATCACTAGATAATTAAAAGCCTAAAGGAAAAAAAAAAACTAGTAAGGCCCATGGTATTTTATACCATTTGCATGTCCTTCGGGTATTTTTGGTATTATGAGAAAATTATATCTTTTAACTCAATTATAAATGTTAAATGAACCTTATTCCCATTATTAGTTTTATCTGCCCTAAATATAATTGTCTCTAATTTTTAATAATTAGAATGATTTATGACTATTTAAAATGAGTTTCTAATTCTTTAAACATGCATTTATAATCAAAATTTGAATTTCTATGGAATAATTTAAATTAAATTTGAAAGTTTTTCTTTTATATATATTCATTATTAAAAAAATCAGTTTGTTAAAAAAAAAATTAAAATTAACATTTTTAGATATTTTAAAATTATAATTAAAATAACATATAAATATATAAAATTACATAAATAACTTTTTATTATCCTTGTTGTGAATATTCCACAAATCAATAAAAATTCATATCAATTTGATTTCTATTGCACCATTCTTGCAATAAAAAGTAAAATTTTTTCTTAGTAGCAATAAATAACCTCAAATCCAATAGGGTAACATATGAAGGGGGTGAATAGGTGATTTTTAAAGGTTATAATACAAGAATTGAAAAACTTAACCCAAATTAAACCTGTGAGTGAGAATTAGACCTTTTTAACACAATCAAACTTATGAATAATCGATGAACAATCAAGCACATAAGAGATAAAGATTTTTACATAAAAAGCCTTCACACTAACCATAAAGATAAATAAAAAAAACACGAGATATAAGATCTCTAATCTAAAATCCATTATTTGAGATCAAAATATATAGATTTATTTAACCACTTTATTTTAAAGACTTACTCTCTTGTACCTACATCATAATCCACGTCTAAGATCGTATATTTGATACCTAAGAGTTTAGGGAATTATAGGGCAAGTTCGGGTTTTCTCTCATGGAAGCATCCACCCTAAAACACATTTAGGTATGGTATATATAGAAGAAAACCTAGTGGACTTGGAATCAATTTAGAAATCATATTTTTTTAAAAAAAATTAGAATAAAAATATTTGGAAAGGTTTCATATTTTAAATTAAAAAAGATTTAGAAAAAAAATTCTTTTAAAATTCTTAATTTAATTTCTTTTTCAAATTCCTTAAAAGATTCGGAAAAATTCTCTTTTTAAATCCTCAATTTAAAATTCATTTCCAAATTAATTAAAACATTTTAACTCAATTAAAACTTCCATTCTAACCCTTACCTTATTAGACAAAAAACTAACTTGCTTTTGACAAACCCTTTCAAACTTATCTTTGACAATCTGATTGAATGAACAACAACATCGAATCTTTAATGGAGAGTAAGTCATTATCTAAAAAGGTTTCTAAGTCAAAATGAAAAGAAACAAAATTGCTAATACATAAAAATGTCCTGACAATTTCCCTTTTTGGTAATGTTGTGACAAAACAAAAATTACATAAACCCCATCTCCCTTCCCCCCAACTCTCACATGGAGTTTACATAATACATAGAATACTTGTCTAAACCTAATCATCCTATAACATGCAAAGAGTGGTGTGAAACATTTCAAATGTAGCAAAATCCCAATACCCATAACCTACACACACTAAAACACAAATACCCAAGGTAAAACAGTGCATAGAAAAAGAATATAAGTAGGTGAATCAAACTAAGATAATGGAAAAAAATAATAATCAAAATCATTAAGATTTTGATGTAACTCATGCATGCTAACATATATCAATCCATGTCATATCCAATAGAAACAATGAAAAAAATGAATCAATAATCAACCCTCATGTCTCTCCTTTTTTGTCACAAAATAGATAAAGAGAAATGATAGAAGAAGAAAGCACAAGGAGAAAACATAATATCCATATATAAAGGAAAGGTGATAAAAAAAAATAAGACAAGAAAAGTATACATCCAAACCAATGCAAAATATCCAAAACTCGATAACTTTGTCAATGGAGTAAGCCAAATACATAATGATTGGCTTATGTTGTGTACAAATCCTTCGAATGAAATAAATACTTAGTGATTTTGGTTTATCATTTGAGCATGTTCCTATTAAATGTGATAACACAAGTGCCATAAGCATTTCAAACAATCTCATGCAACACTCTAGGAGTAAGCACATTGAGATTAGATATCACTTTCTTAGGAAAAAAAGAAATTGAAATGACTGATTTTTTTTCTTTGTGTAGCTTCATGAGTTTTTAGGTTGCTCAATTACTTTTAATTACTTTTAGTTTTCCTTGGGCTTCTTAGCAATCAAACATAGTGCATTTATAGATCCAAGTTAGTGTGTTGGTTTTTCAAGTTTGGTCTTATTTGAAGTAACTCTTTTTGGTTGCTGAGAAAATACGAAAAAATGGAAAGAATTTGAAGATTTGGGTTTTGGGTGATTTTTAGGATCTAGAGAAATCAAAACCCTCTATTGAGTTGCCTTGGTTGGTGAGGTATTCTCATGGTGTGTGGACATTCAACACTAAAGCTTTTTTTTTTTCTTTATTTTCTGTAGTTTCTAAGCCACCAAACAAAATGTTGGATTTTAGATATGCAGCCACTACCTTCCACCATGACATTTGGCTAGAGGACATCCTTCGACAAGTATATAAGCTATTCAATGGATGATCTTGATATTGAACTTGGTACTAGAGATTTTGAACTACAGGGTACACATACTACCTACACCAGATAACCAACCTATGGATGGCTCCATGGATCCATCTATATCATAGAAAGTTCTTGCTACCATGCATGTTCTTTGCAGTTTTTCAATATTTTTTATTTTTGTCCAATATTTTCAAGAATTGTTCATTTTTTTTCTTATATTTTTTGTTATTATCTCCAAAATTCTCAATCATTTGATTTTATCTAAGATGAATTTTCTTAAAGAGATTTGTAAATACATTGCTAATCCTATTATGATGAATCCTTTGTATTAGCTGAGAATAAGAACATAAACAAAAGAGATCTAACAAACTATTGAAACTTGAAGATTACCTAGTAGGATAGTAATGAGAACTCAAAAGAGGATGGTTAGTAGTGAGAACTCGAAAGAAGATGAAAATTGAACATGAGAAAAACCTCTCATTTAACATAAGGAGGGTGAAGTCCTAAGAAATCTAGAAATAGCCTCTGCCTATATTGACTAATCAAGGACTGGTGATTGGATTCTCTTGATAGGAGTACATTATAATCAGTGGACTAGATTCTAAAATGCTTATTAGTGGCTACTTGAAGGCTTTCTAAAAAGTCACTATTTTTGCAAGAAGAGATGAAGGATGAGAGATGTTGCATCACAATTGTCCTGAACCAAGCTTAATAAGGAATAATGGAATTTATTAACAACAAACCTTTTTATTCTTCAATAAGAACCAACATAATAGAGTTGTATGTTATTGGACTTTTCTTCTTTATCTAAACCTTAAAAAGACCCTTACAAAAAATGTCTAATTCATGCTTAAATTGATGGCAAATTGGATAGAGTTGTGAACTTGAATAATTAATAAATTAGCTTATGTAGCTTAAAAAAAAAAATCCTAGAAATGTTAGTAGTTTCTTGGGGGGACTTCAAGATTCTAGAGCTTCTCAATGGGTTGGGAGAGTAAGATAAGGGGAGCTGACTTTTCCTATAACAGAAAATGGTTGACCAAAGCAACTGAGAATCTTCTAGCTTTATTTGAACTTACAATCATTACTAAGCATGTCTGCATGAAGCAACAATGTAATAATAATGGTCTTGGTGGCTTAAATTTATTAGTGTTAGGAAAGTCTCCCATGTTATATTAATATATCAAGATCTAGCTAAATCATGAACTGGCCAAAGGTTTGGAATCTAGTGGTGCTCTCGAATGTTGACCTTCTCTCCCTTTCTATTTATCTGTCTCTATCTATCTTTCTTTTTAGTGAATATACCACCTTAAGACCTATTTGAAGAATTAACAACTTGATTTAGTTGTTAAAAGTTTTGGCACTTATGACAGTAAGTTTCATTTGGTTGTCAGTAAGGAGCTTAATATATTTATTGCAACTATTCACACTAGGTTAATGAGGCAAGGAAAATACATATGCCAAATTCATTATGATGATATTTGAGTCTAAACACAATGAAGGCTTTTCTTATGGAAGCAAAAAGGGCTCTGGTAACATAAGCTAATAAAATAGCTAAGGAGAATCTTGAGAAGGTTCCAAATGTTAGATAATTCATTTTTGCCTGACCCACCTTCTTATTAAGCATTATTAAGTTTTTTTTTTTTTTTTTTTTTTTTTTTTTTTTTTTTTTTTGTAGAAGTTTGCTTTAAATTCTCATTGAAATGTGGGGAAAGTGCAAATGAGTTCACAAAATCTTCATTTGTTCAGTTCTTTTTGTCTTATGAATTTGGCTTATCAATGACTACTTTTCATGCTAAAATAGTAGTATTCATAATAAAATAATAAAACCTTTGTTAGGAGAAGATTGACATAGGATGGTTGTGTTTATATTTGCATTTTGGGGTGATATCATATGTAAATGTCCTTTCAAGCATTATACAATAGCAAAATGGGTTTTCTTTTTTATGTTAATGTAGGTGATGAAGCGATAATGTAATGAAAAAAGGTTTGCATATTATTATTATTTTTTTATATTTGTTTCCTCTTCCTATATTTTTTATATTTGACTTAAAATAACTACTAATTGTCTACCTAAAAATTTTGGTTAAAAGTTGTTTCTATTGACCCATCCATTCAAATTTTAAGAATAGTGGCACAAAATCAATGTTTCTATACTACTTTGTTTTGTTTGATCAATTAGAAATTTGTTTATGTAGGTTGTATATCAAAAATATTAATTCTCTAAGTTGGTAAATCTCGTGTCAGTAGTTTGTGTTATTTAAGTTTGACACCCATTTTGACACACTGACCTACCTTACTAAGCTACTATTGCATTGTCTCATTTGTAGGCAAAAAATTACTCATATTGCTATTTCTTTTTTGTTATTTTGCACACTTCCTGATAAACCCTCCAAGGCCAAATATGTAATGTTCATAATAATCAAAAGCAAAAACAGTGTTAACTTAAATGGATTTCAATATTTTGGATAAGACATATATTTGCTAAAAAAATGTGATTTTGAACATATGCAGATCTCTAGGACATATATATATATATATACCATAGACACCCAAGATGAGGTAATATGCAATGAAAACAAGAATTATGCTAAAATTCAAAACAAGATAAGAGAAATCGGAAAGTACACATAATATTTAATAAAGAAATTTAAAGAAAAGGAATATAAAACTTTATATTACATAACTTAAAAAACATACATATTAGGAGAAATAGAGACGAAATATCTTACAATGGGAAAAAGGAGGAAAGCTTCGAAGAAAGCTTTGGGCTTGAAGGCTTACATAATGAGAGAGAAAGAAGAAAGAAAGGAGAGCTTAAGATGGGAGGAAGAGAGAAAATTTTATTGTGTTTACAACTAAGGACTAGGCCTCCTTAAATAGCCGAAAAAAGGAATAAAAAATAGTACATAGTGGAAGATAAGACATTATTCAACTTTTGACTCCAGTTGAAAATAGTAGCCATCCGTGAGTGAATAGTGAATAGTAAAATTGATTTTTTACTGTAGCAATCTTGACTTGTTGGTAAAACTTGCTTTCGGTGGAAAGCTGGTATGCCCGGTTAGTAGAATCACATGCTTGTTAGACAAAATTACTTTCGGTGCTGACTACTTAAAGCTTGTTGGTGGAGAATATTTTTGTCAGTGGAGAGTCATAAGAGGTGATGTACGATTGAAGAGCTTATTTTGATTTCTTTATGGGAGGAAGGATACCTTCATAGTCGTCTTCGTTATCAAGAAGGTAATTTGATGTAGAATCATTCAATTCAGCATAAGAGCCTTCTTGGGAAAAGCTTGAGCTGCTTTTGCTAAGAATTTTCTGAAATTCTTGAGGGGTGTTTGCTGCTGCTAGCATGGTTTGGAGCTGCTGTTTTTTAAGAAGAAACTGTGACATATCATTAGAAGAGGAAGCTTGTGTAGGATGCTTAAGAAAATATTGATTTACAGCTTGTAGTGAGGCCTTATTTTTCAAAGCATCCCACCATTTAGTCTTAAAAGTCCTTCCCAGGGCTAGAAAGGTTGTTGATTCGTCTGTAATAATGACATAGTCCCATTGGACTATCCAGGCAAGACCAAATTCACTGAAGAAAAATAAAAAATGGGGAAACGCTAAAAGTTCTAGGGATAACAAAAGAGCTATTGAATAACTCAAATACATCCAAGATGGGTTTTGAAAGAATTTTAACATCGGACCAAAATAAGTCCACCAATTGTGGAACCAAAATGGGAAAGAAGGAATCTGATGCTTAGATGGAAAATAGAACATCCATGAATGATGGAAGTCCCTGTTCTAGATCAGAAAAGCATTGAACCATGTTCTCTGATAGTCCCAATAGTTAAAGAATCTTGGTTTTGAAGGCTTAGAGAATTCTCTTGAAAAATTGGGATTCCCGACCCATTGCTTAATTGTAAGAATTTTATAAATATGGCAAGTAAAGAATGTCAAATCCAAGTCACTGTATTTATCAGCATTGTGTTTGATTTTAACAGAGCCAGTTTCCACAAGGATTACTTCATAAAATTCTCTTGTTTTTAAAATATCACCAAAGGGATAATGAAAATTTTCATGAAAAGCTTTTGCTGCAATCTCTCTAGGGTCTTCAGAGAAAAACCTCTTTCAATAACCAAAAGAGGTTGATTAAAATATTTTTGCCAATATTTTGATTTTGCTGAAAGAGGTGTGGGGTTGGCAGCCACCACAATTTGCTTGTTTGTAAAAGACGAGCTTGATACTAATTCCTTTTGGGAGGTATTAGCTTTAGTAACCTGCTTAAAGGTTTGAGACCTTGAAATAGTTGGATGCTGAGTAGTCTTGACTGGTTTAGAAGGATCATAATACAAGGACAACATTTTGTTAGGCATATGAACAGAAGAATGAAGCCTTGCTTCTTCTTCTAACTCAACTTGTTGACTCCAAAGCATTTTATGGTGAGAAGGTTTTTTATTGGTTTTAGAGGAGTGGGATTCTGATGGTTTAGGAGCTTGGGTATTCTTTTTAAGAGCCATGGTCTCATAAACCCTACAAAATTCATGAGTTAAGTTATAAGGAATTGAGTCTTCTCCTTTAATAAACTTAATTTGAAAACCAAAATTGCTTAAAATAGCTTGTCTTCTAGCAAAATTATGCTTAGAAGCTATATTCTTAACATCCTTTTGTAAAACTGATTTTAAAGATTTGCAATCAACTCCCTATAAAAACTCTTGATTCAAAAGGTCATTTTGAAATTTTGAAATACATAAAATAATACTTAAAATTTCTTTTTTAATGATGCTATAAATGTGTTGGGTAGTATGTCTAACCAATATTTCATGGTTACCATTACTTTGCTTAAGAATCTCTATGTCAGGAGTGTCAACCCTATCAATCTTAAAGGCTTTTAGATCATCTAAGGCTAAGCTAGGAAGAGCCTCGACAATGGGCTTGATAGTTTTGATAAACAAAACCCCAATAATGATGAAAATAGAAAGCTGAGGCATTATGCTCCATTCATAATGTCCAAGTGGTACCAAAAAGTTGATCTTATTAGGAATAGGATTTCTAATCCATCTTAATGCATCAATAAGAGGCTTGTAGTTGACGACAAGTTTAGGTATTTCTAGTTCAACTTGTTTGTGGACATAGAAGGCTGAACAACTCCAAGAGGACTTAGATTTCCTTATCAATCTCTTGTCGAGAAGATCCTGGATCTCTTTTTCACAATAGCTTAATAATTCTTTATTCATCCCGATAGGTCTAGTTTTAATGGGAATATTCTTCTCACTAAAGTATGGTTCATAAGGTAATTCTACCTCATGATGTTTCCTATGCCAAAAAGCATTAGGAAGGTTAGAGCAAATATTTCTAACAATTTTATTCTTAAATTTTTCTATGGCATCTTGAGTTTTCTTAACTTGCAACTGATCTTCTATTCTTACAAGATTAATCTCCTACTTTAAGATATTAACTTGGTTTTCCTTAACTTGAATTACCTAATCCCTCAAGGTGTTTATACTTCTCTCATCAGGTGGGTTGGCAAATTCAAAAAGAATTTCCTTTTCTAAGAGCTTAGTTCTTATTCCTTGGTTGTCTACCCACATAGAATAGATAGAACTTAAAAAGGGGACTCCAAGGAGAGCTTTCTCCTTAAGATCCTTAACTAAAATGAAGGTTTGCTTAATGCAAATGTCCTGGTTACAAATGTGAGCATTTGATAGCTTATACTTAATTGCAAGTCTTTTACCATTAGCTCCAAATAGAGATTCTTTGGTTTTTTCACAAAACTTAATAGATACAAGACCTTCTTATAGGCAATTCGAAGCTACGCCTGAATCAATCAAAGCAACAATATCAATATCAAATTTATTCTTGATTACTTTAGTAAGGGAGACTTCTCACCTCTAGAAAATAACCCTACTAACAGTATTCAAATATGCATTTGCTTCTTCATCATTAGCTTGTGAAGATTCTGGAACCTCTTCAAGATTTTCTTGGTTATCAACAAGATTTCCTACAACAATCCTATTGATTTGCCCTTGGAGATCTGTCAAACCTAAGCTTGTGAATTGTCTTAAATCCTTAATTTCCTTCTTATACTGTCTAACTTCTTCTTGAAGATCCTTAATGGTTACGTCTTTGGTAGACTGTTGGTTAAATCTTGTTAAGATTTCATTTAAGTTATAAGGATTTACTGTCTTCTTAACTTCTTGCTTACCGACAGATTTCTTAAAAACTTCACAAAGATCTTGCTTAGTTTTTTCATCTTCAACTTTCCTTAAAACATCTAGGACAAGTTCTTGATCTTGGCTTATGACATTTATAGTCTTAGGCTGGCAATCACAATTACCCTTAATGCATTCTTCTTGGTCACTAGAAGTTTGGCTTCAGATCTCACCACTACTATCTAGTTGATTAATATCATCTTCATTATCAGAATCGGTCCTTGATCCAGATTTTGAGGTGTTTAACATTACTTCATAAATCATATCTTTTAAGTCTTTTGAGACATTTAAGTTATTAATTTTTTGTCTAACCCTACAATCTTTTTTATAGTGGCCTACCTTACCACACTTAAAGCAAATTGGCTTAGATTGTGGAAGGGGTTCTAGTTTTTTCTGGGCTTCCTTGTTCATTCTTCTTTGGATGTGCCTTGAACGCTTAGTTTCATTCATTCTATAATTGTCATGAGTACCTCTTTTGGTGTGATAGAACTTTTCCTTACTAGGCTTTCTGCTTACTTGTTTCTTACGTTGCTTAGAGGGAGGTTTGGTTTCTTTTTGGTTGAATCCAAATTGGCTATAGAATGAGCCAAATTCATTCTTGTAGATCCTCTGTTCATTTTTCATTTGTTGCTTAAGCTTAAAGTCATTGCACAATTTAATTCCTTCTTTAGTGATAATGCTTATGATTTCTCTATAAGTAAGCTTATCATAAGGGATTTGTCCATTAAACTGTTCCCTTATCTTAATCCTAATTCTCTCAAAGAAAAGTCTAGGTAGTCCAGAGATGAATTTTTCTTTCCAAAAAGACTGATTAGAATATGATCTTAACATGACTTTGGTTAAGAAAACTTATCTATACCATCTGAAGTCATGAAGCTTGGGACACTTAAGGTTGGTTAAGAGATCTGCAGTTTTATTCTTAATCTTTGCAGAATCTCCAATGAAGTGTTTTGAAATTGAATAGATTAGAGTAGCCATTGCATCCTCTATATCTTGTCATTCTTCGTCCTTAACCACTTCATTTTCCTCATTAATCTTATAGGCTTTTAGGATACCATTTTTATCCTCAAAAGTGAGATAGTTATCCCACCATCCCTTAAGCTGACCTGTAAACCCAACAACAATTGTTTAAGCTACAGCATGGTCTGAAAATCTATTGTTTAACTTATAGGTTGTACTTATTATGGTCATTTCTTGAAGCTTAGTGAGTATGTTATACTCAGTCATAACATCTATGTTCCATTCATAGATAGTACCACTAGTGTAGGAAGCTTGAGTATATTGGTTTCTTTCCTCATACTGCATATCAGGAAAATTTGGTTTAGGGTAATAATTCCTTGTCTTAGGGGCTTCTTAGTTGTGGATGATCCTCATAACAGTCTGGTTAGGAGGTTCCTTAAAGATCTTAATTAGTTCATTAGCCTCTGCTTCAGAACTAATATCTTTCTTTACCATATTGATTCTTCTGTGAGAAGGCTGAAGTGTCTCTAGGACAATAAGACTATCCTTGACCTTTTGGCTTATACTATCAATAAGAGATTGATCAATATGGGGATTTTCCTGGAATTTCTTAGATAATTCAAAAGGCTTAAATAAAGGCTTATTGTATTTCTTAACAAACGAAGTCTTAATGTGATCTTGGGTTTCAATGATCTTCTCAACCCTGTTGAGTTGATCACCTATAGTTTTAAGAAACATGTTAGTGTAGTTGTTCTGTTCCATGATTCTTCTGACATCTACAGCACTAACAGTTCCTTTATCCTCTGGCTTAGTCTTAAAAAGTGAAGATCTTACAATGGTGCCATTAATGTTCTTTTCTATCTTAGCTTTTGGAGGGTGGATGGATTCTATGACAGTCTCGTCACTAGTTTTCCATATCTTAGTTTTAGTGGATGTGTTATTGACATGCTTACCAGGGTAATCTGGGTATTCCTCTTGTTTGAAGAGGTCAAACCAGATCCAATACTTAATGTTCTTCTTTTCTTATCTTAAGTATGTATAGAATTCTTCTTGGTAGAGGGTCCTAATGTCCTTAGGGACCTTGCTAAAGAACCAATCTATCATTTCCTTATTGACTTCAGAATAGAAGTCTTTCCTTAAGAGATCCTTGTTGATCTCAAATTCCTCATCATCTATGCTTATAGTGTTAATTATCTGAGAATAAATAGGAGACATATCAGGAGATTCATCTTGATGCGACTCTTGAGTAGACTATTTTTCCTCCATGTAAAAGGGTCGGGCCAAGTTGGTGTGACTTCTAACACCTGTTAGCTTAATATTCTTAGGATTTGCTAAACTAGAACCTTCTTCTATTTTAGTGGTTCTTACTGGGATGGATGAGCTTGAAGCTCTAGAGGGTTCATAATCTTAAATTCTAGGGTTGCTAGAATGACGGAAAGAGTTGGAGAAAATCAGATCTTCTCTTCCATTAGGATATTGAACAATTTGTTCAATCCTTTCAGATCTTTGCTCTATGGCTAGGACAGCATTAGCAAAATGCCAGGTTTCTGGAAACTCAACCTCATTCCACTTAATTTTCTTGGGGATTATGAAATTTGACTTGTTTAGCATATCAGAGTGGAAGAGAGTAGTCTCACCCTTGGGACTGATGCACAGTGCTCTAAATCCAACGTTTGTAGTCATACTCTTATAGGCAAATCTGGTGATGATGGAAACAGGACTATTTCCTTCCTTAAACTTAAATCCATGGGTTTTAACATGGAAGACAATCGAATCTAAGATGTCAGCATCTCTTAATCTAACTGTGAAGTTAGAGAAACACTGGAAATAAACATGACCATTATTCAATCTTGCTTGGACAACTCTAATAATAGAATCTTGATAATCAAGATGTCTATTATCCCTTAAACACATGACAATAGAGGTGTTTAGACCTAGTCTTGTCAAAGGCTTAGCTGCAACTTGAATCATACCAAAGTGTATGAAGTTGTAGTCACGCTTATGACTCTCCATGGATTTATCATCCAAGAGTCTTATCAATTGATCGTCTTGTTCTAAGCTTACGGACTGTTCAAGGGTCTTAATGGTGTAGTCTGTAAAGAACTTAAAGGTTCATTTCTTATAAATTTCCTGATTAGACACCTTGGGTAACTTCCAATCATCTAAGTCATTTTGGATCTTAAGATAATTGATCTCTTCATTGTTTACTACAACATCTTGAGAATCTGTGGATTTCCTAAACATAGTTTTGAAAATCGAACTCATTTTAAGGTTTTAATCTAGAGCCTAATAGCAGATTAACAAACCTAGAGAGTAATCACCCCAACCCTTTTATAGCCCTAACAAACGCCTAACAATGGGGTCAACCTAGTAGGGATCGCACTCAGGCACACTGCTACTTTTCCTAGGATAGATAAAAAATTTAAAACAAACCCGACTTCCCTCCCCGTGGCTTTGATACCATAGACACCTAGTCCTCTAAAACCAGTAAAGAACCTTCTCCCCATAAAATGCTTTAGAGTCAACAAGTTAAGTTAGAAGAAGAAGCAAGGCTTCATTCTTCTGTTCATATGCCTAACAAAATGTTGTCCTTGTATTATGATCCTTCGAATCCTTCTAAACCAGTCAAGACTACTCAACATCCAACTATTTTAGGGTCTTAGACCTTTAAGCAGGATACTAAAGATAATACCTCCCAAAAGGAATTAGCATCAAGCTCGTCTTTTACAAACAGGCAAATTGTGGTGGTTGCCAACCCCACACCTCTTTCAGTAAAATCAAAATATTGGCAAAAAGATTTTAATCAACCTCTTTTGGTTATTGAAAGAGAGTTTTTCTCTGAAGACCTCAGAGAGATTGCAGCAAAAGCTTTTCATGAAAATTTTCATTATCCCTTTGGTGATCTTTTTAAAACAAGAGAATTTTATGAAGCAATCCTTGTGGAAATTGGCTCTATTAAAATCAAGCACAATGTTGATAAATACAATAACTTGGATTTGTCATTCTTTACTTGGAATATATATATTAGGGCTTATAGATGGATATAATACTAGAATTTAGAATAATATGATGATGAGTTTCTTGCATTTGTAATCACTCCTTGGAAATTAAAGCAAACTCAAGCCATTTTTCAAAATGGTTGTTGGTGCTGCTTCAATACTATACAAACAATGTTCTGAGTTTTTTTGTAAGTTCCCTAAGTAGATGCATTGTTTGTTAAGGCTTTCAAATTTAACAAAAATTAACTATTCCTTTTTATTTTTCTTTTCATTAATAGAAAATGTCAAGGAAACTATTTCTACTCTTATATAGTTAAATTCTAATGCCCTGCTTTCTAAAAATGAGTTTGGTGTACATTGTTTTTTTGCCATATTTAAATAATTCATTGAAAACTTTTGAATTTATTATATCTGTGCATATATTAAGGGAAATCTTGATATCATCTCATCCATGCTAAATTTAGCACCGGATGATGCTATGATTTCTAATAAGGTTAGACAAGAAACTTATTTTCTGAAATTTCACATTATCTTTTCCTTTTTGTGCAGTCATTTGAAAAATCTTATGTGCTTTTGATTAAGTTTGTAGGCTACAAAATCTTATATGATTTTGATAATATAACATTATCTTACAAAATCTACAATGCTCAGAGATGAAAAAAGATGCACTCCACTTTATTTTCACATGCTTAAATTGAAGTGAGATACAGAAGATGAAGATCAGGGGATAGGTGATCTGTGATATGTTCAGGAAATTGATGTGGTCAAATTTGACACAAATAAGTGCTAAGGTTGATAATTAACTAAATTTATGGGTTATGTTTTGTTGTTTCTATGGATTTAATCAATAATGTGTGTGCAGATGGTTATGACCATGTACAACACATCTGAAAGATATAGAAATGGTTATTAATTATCCTAACATTACCATACATGTTTTTGCTCCATTTTTGGTTTTGAACTATTCTCACTAGCTTATATAAACCATATAGTAGTAAATTGTATTTAATTTTAGGTAACATACAGGTTACTTTGGACTTAAGAAATGATATTTCACCTAGTTTAGAAAAACTAAATACTTTGGCCAATGTAAACTATCTTTTTTCTTTTTTTTCTTTTTTTCCCCTGAAGAATTCCTTCAATTTTTTGGGTTGATGCTTGGTGATTATGATTATAGTTCCTATGGAGAAATGGTAGCATGAGAAGTAATGTCCATTTGATTTAAACTCACAATATGGTGATTGCCCATTACAAATGAAAACTATCTATCTCCTATAGTATACTAGTTCAAACATCAATCAAGGTGTTTTAGAAGCATTCTTGGTTCAAGTAATGATCCAAATGGGTGTTCTTGTACCAAAGCATTTAGTCCCAAAAATCTAAATGCTTTGGCCAATGTAAACTATCATGGTTTTTTTTTTTTTTCTTTTTTCTTTCTTTCTTTCTTTCCCTAAAGAATTCCTTCAATTTGTTGGGTTGGTGCTTGATAATTATGATTGCAGTTCCTATGGAGAAATGGTAGCTTGAAAAGTAATGTCCATTTGATTTAAACTTATAATATGGTGATTGTCCATTACAAGTGAAAAATATCTATCTCATATAGTATATCAGTTCAAACACCAATTAGGGTTTTTTGGAAGCTTTTTTGGTTCAAGCAATGATCCAAATAGGTGTTCTTGTACCTATTAGAGATATAACAACTATTAAGCAAACTTTAATGTACTTCCTTAATAGGTGATTTTATATTGGGTGAATTGTTTGTTTTGGATCAAAACAACAATAGTTAGTTTTTGATATGAGAATTATATGGCTCAAGGTTGGCTGGCATGTTATTGACTACTAATAATGATCAGTAATATTATTGTTGGTGTGTTTTGTCTTAATAAAGGCTACATTATGGGTTTATCTCTTTTAATAGAAGTGCATAGGGTTTACTTAAAGGTTGTTTGTGTTGAACCAATTTTGGGTTGCATAGTGAATTTTAAAGTATAAAAGGAAAACTTGGGTAATAGCCAAATAAAGAAAAACAACCAAAACTATGATTGATAATGTTGTGTTAAAAAATTTCGTAGATATCTAACTTTTTCAATATTGAAGAGCATCTTGCGCTTATAGCACAAAGAAAAAAAAAAGAGATGAAAATAAAAGAAACTTTATGATTGTGGATATCTAAATTTTGTTGTTTTGAAAAGTGACTTGCAGCACAAGGAAAAGAAAGAAAGAAAGATGGCAATCGAAGAGCTTAGATTTAAAACGTCATAGAAGGAAAAAAAAATGGAGAAAAAGAAACAACATTCAGTTGCAATTGGTAATTCGGTTGGTGTATGATTCAATTTTGTTATAAGGTTATAGTTGTGAAGATGTTTTGACTCTAGATCCATTTCAGTATTAATAATTTGACAAAAGACGACCTTTTCATAAGAATTAGGAAATCTAGCTTACCAAGGGTTTTTGTCACTACATAATCTAATTAGTGTTAACTTACTAGATTCAATGTGAAAGCCAAATATTCTAATTGGTGTTGGATATTTAAATGAGCCAATGTTAAAGACTATGTGTTAAGAGGTTAATGTTTTTAAGTTTTATTTTCGAATTGGTTGTCATGTTTTCTGCTTCAATCCATTTTCTTCATATTTTGTTCAATATGTTCATGTTTTCACTTGCTCATTATTGATACCTATCTTATTCTCATTCCAGGGGATAAACCCTATAGATGTCCTACTACATTCACCTTTAATGTGAAAGCATTTTCAGGTAATTTCTCCAAGTTTAGTATATATATGTATATTCCTATTTACAACATTATGCCAATAGTAGTAAGTTTATCATCTTTGCAATACTGGATGGCATTGGGAAGAGTCTTGACCCTCAGTTTGAAATTATTGAGATTGTCAAACCAAGAGGATTATTTTCTACTCTTCTTTTAAATTTTATATTCTGAGATTGTAGTAGCTCTATTTTTATTTGTTGACGTGTATCACATGCTTTACCTTGTAGTTATGTGCTAAAGATACTAAAATTCAATGAAGTTGGTGTTGAAGAAGATCTTAAAGGGTAATTCTTTTCACCATTATTAATTCTTCTTTGAACTTTTATATTGAATTTATAAATTTCCTCATTTCATATTTAGTCTTGTAAAAATTTCAAGACTTCAGAAAGAGATGGGACCAACAGTCCCTTGCATTCTACAACTTTTTTAGATAGACATACAGAGTTGAAAAACTTTGTAAGATTATCCAAAGATTAGTAGTGATTTAGGAACTCCTTTATAATATTTTTAATATTAGTGGTCTAGATACGTGACTACAAAGATTGCCATTGGTTGAACAGTTAGCTTATTTATAACAAAGATTTAAAGGAATTGGAATCCATGCTAGAATGTTAGTGCTAAGTCGATAGTGGACATTAATTTTTTTCTTCTCTTTATAATTAATTTTGCCCATGATAGCATTTCTCGAGAATAGTTGTTGAATTTATTTATTTATTTTGAAGAACTAAATGATGATTCTGAGAACCCAATATGGAAGAATAGGGTAGAGAGTTGGAAGAATGAAAAGAACAATAAGAAAAATACTACAAGTAACCCTAAATTTAAAGCTCAAATTCTGCTTGAGGGACAAATGGAAGAAAAGTAGAAAGAATAATGTGTATTATGATGATTCTAAAACAGCTCATGAGGGTACACAAATGCACAAATGAATTGTTTGTTGCTTATATATAATTATTTATCGACGATAATTGCAACAACAAATACCCGTCGGTAAAAATATTATTGCAATGGATTAAACAATTGGAAGTACTCAACTAATATACTTTGTCACCAGAACAATTTACCTATAGAAAAAGAGTGAACTTTCATAAACAATTTTTTCTATGAAAAATGCTACTTAGTAAAATAGTGTTATTGTAGTGGATAATAATACCACACATAATTTGTTAAATCTATCATTTTTCCAACAAAAATTAAATTAAAAACCATAGAATTAAAAGTAGACGCAATGTTAGATACTGAAGTCAATAAAAACATTTTATTTGAAACCTTAGTACCTCAAGAAGATCAGAAAACATTAGTTCAACCAGTAGAATTACTCCAATATAATAAAAAAAAACTAATACTAACCAAGTATATTTCAAATGTACCAATCATAATTAACAGTATAACCTTAGTGTTACCTCAAATTTATCTTCTACCTACTATAAGTTTATATCATTTCGTTTTAGGTTTAAAATTTGTACATTCTTTATAAGGAAATATAACAACACAAAATAACCAAGTCAGCTTTCATCCCAAAACCACAACAATTGTTTATACAAACATAGAAAATGCATCAAATAAAAATAATAATGTAACCTCTCATCAGATTAACAAAGTAGAAGCACAAAAGGATAGTATAATTCATGATTATTTAGAACAATTAAGGAATGCAGATAGGTTAAAAAACCTTATATTAGAAGCAAAAAAAAAAAAGAGAAGGAATTATAGGAGAAAACCCACAAAAATATTGGAATAAAAATAAAACAACCTGTAAAATACCAATTAAAAACCCAGATTTTAACAATAAAAATGGCAGATATAACATGTAATCTTATAGATACACAGGAATTTAAAATTCAAATAGAAGAACTATTGCAGAATAACCTCATTAAACCAATTTTTAGTCCTCATAGATCTTCAACCTTTTTAGTAAGAAACCATAATGAAGAAAAAAGAGGAAAAGATAGGATGGTTATTAATTATAAAAGATTAAATGATAATACATATGATGATGCCTATAAAATTCCAAATAAAGATTCTTTAATTAATTCTATTCAAGGATGTAAATACTTTCTCAACTAGATTGTAAAAGTGGATTTTGGCAAATAAGACTAGAAGAAGATAGTAAACCATGAACATCATTTTCATGTCCCTGTGGATTATATGAAAGGAATGTAATGTTATTTGGACTAAAAAATGCTCATCAAATATTCCAACGAATGATGGATGATGTTTTTGGTAAATATTCCTTTGTTCTTGTATATATTGATGATATTCTTGTTTTTTCGCATACTCTTTAGGAACATATAAAACATTTAGAATTTATTTTTGAAAAATTAATTAGTCATGGATTAATAGTAAGTAAAAAAGAAACTGAAATTATTTAAAACCCAAATAGATTTTTTAGGATTAGAATTGGAAGATGGACAAATAAAACTACAAGATCACATAGTACAAAAAATAAATAATTTTCCAGATAAACTTGAAGACTTAAAAACCCCTCAAAGTTTTTTAGGATTATTAAACTATGCTAGACCGTATATTAAAAACTTAAGTAGACAAATAATCATTAATAATGTTGATAATGCTAATGATTGATTTTATTTTATAGGAACATGGCTAAAAAAAAACCCACTAAAGCTAGAACCTTTTAATTTGGAACCATATGTTTGAACGAAGTGTTGAATCCAAATTTGAGGTTTGACTCTTTATATTCTCAAAACCTTTTTTAAGAACATAAGGTTATTGTAGATATTTTTTTGTTTCTAAAACCACAAAGTTTTCCAAACCAAAATTTAGAATATGCTTATGGAAAAACTATATCAGCTTTAATCCAAGATTTACAAAACCTTCAAAACCAACTAATTTCTTTAGAAACCCAAAAATTTCAAAACCTTAAAATCCAAGAAAATCAAGAAAGACTGATAAAGGATTTGAAAACTAGTGCAGTGTCAACCAATCAAACTAGTTGTTCAAATAGTCAACCTGAAATGCTTAGTTTAATTAAGAAATCAGCTCTTCTATCTAAACAATATCAAAAACTTGTTGTTAAAAACCTAATTGGAGTTGATAACTACTCCTTAGTTGAAACCTTCTTTCTGCAAACCCAATATAACAAAGTGTTTAAAAATCAGGAACTCTTGTACAAACATTTTAGAAGAAAAAATGTTGGGATAAAAACAGGATATATGACATTTCATGACCCTGAATTTTTCTTTGTTATATATTTAGCTTATGTGAATATGTCTATTGTAAATAAAGAAAATTTTTATTTAGTACCTCAGTTTATGGATCAGGGAGTTTTAAAAAATGTTTTCATTAACCATGCATCTCAAATCCCTAAAAATTTTCTAGAAAAATTAAAAGATATTTTAACCTATCTTTTCAAAATCGAAAAACAAATCGACATTTCTTTTGAAACCATTCCACCTTTATTTCAAACCAATTGAACAATAGTGCCAACCTATCACCATGTTTATATAAAACATAATAAAGAACCACTCATTCCTCAACAAGAAGCAGAATGGGAAATGACCCGTTCAAATGAATTTTCAAAAGTTTTTACTCGTTTTAGAGCCCTTCAAATTTATGATCTTAGACCAACTTGAAATAAATTATTTCATCTCATTGGAAAAACAAAAACCATGTCCATATGGAGAAACAAACCTTTAGAACACATTATTGTTCCAAAACCTTTTATTACTCTTGAAGAACAGGATTTTATAACTGAACTCAGTGAAGAAATACCAAAACCATCTTCTTACCTCAACAATGATGCATTATTTGGGAAAACTTTGACGATGAAAGTTATTATTGTATTTCCTAACCAACTTAATCCATTGGTAATAGCGATGATCCAAATCCATTAGATGGTTTTTTGTTAAAATTTTTTATTGGTGATGGAAAATTCCCATAGACTTTTCCCAACACACCTTTCCTTGACTACCATGCGTCGGGATTATTTGTTGGTAAATGTTTATTCCGATAGCGTGTATCAATCGGGAAAAATAAAATTTCTTATAGTGTAATAACAATAATATAAAACTTCTTGTAGTGTAGTATTAGTAATAATAATAATAATCGTATTATTATTATTACTACTACTACTACTACTACTACTACACTATAAGAAATTTTATTTTTCCCAATTGATATGCACTATCAAAATAAACATTTACCAATGGATGATCTCAATGCATGGTAGTCAGAGAAAGGTGTGTTGGGTATTATTATTATCTTATAATAATCATAATAATCCAAGTAAGTCAATCTCTCATTGGATTAGTTTTCAACTTATCAAACTTTTTTCATTTTGGTATATATGTCTTACAATTATGAATCAATACCTTTCATTTTTCAAACGGAAGACTTCCCATGACATGGTATCCTCAGTCCTATGTAAGCAAGGTTTTGATGATAAATATGAACATGAAACTAAACCTTATCAATGGCTATCTAGGTCGGACTTACTGGTTTTACATAGGAAAAAACATTTACATATCTAGAGATGGACTAAGCTACACCCAGTTCAACCACCACCTTGTTCGAGCACCTAAATAGTCTCCATCCTTTTAGAGGAGGGTCATAGTTGGCACTCACCAAAATGTAGGTTTGTGGACACTATGGAAGAAAGTTGCTAGAATCAAGAATGCAGGTCTCATTTTAATTTAGTCTTCGATATCCATATGAGAATCAAGAATGCGGGAACCATAAATGGAAGTCACATAGTTTTCTTGTTTTCTTCTCCCTCATTAGATTCCACGATTCTCATAGTTGGTATTAATCAATCTATTAAGGTTGATGGTAGTGATAGGGTCAACATTCAACTTCCAGGACAACAACCACATTTGATAACAAAAGTTTCCAATACATCTAAAGGAAATGTGATTCTTGTTATAATGTCTAGAGGGAGATTTAATATATCATTTGCTAAAAATGATGACAAAATTACAAGCATCCTATGGGTTCGTTACCTTGGATTATCATTTAAAGTATGTTCCATTTTAGACCTTTGGATTATCATTTCAACTAAATTAAAATGAGACACAATTTATTAAATTGTCTATCCATGTGCGGGTATGGAGCGAGCTTGTTTCCCAATTTGTAGTCGTTTGCCTATGGGGTTGTCTGTCTATCTCTCGAAATGCGACATACCTATCTATATCGATCTCTCCAAGTGTAGGTATGGGTAGAGCATATTTATCTCTATCATTCCATGTACGGTCACCTGTCTATGTCTATCTTTCTAGGTATGAGGCAGGTATGTCAATCTCGTGTGGGTATGGGGCGGGCTATCTCTCCACCTCTCTAGATATGAGGCTTTTGGGATAGAGTCTATTTATGTTTATATTTCCACGTGAATGTATAAGGCTTTTAGGAAAATTGGTAGTTTAACGAATGAATTCTATGAAATTGATATTTATTAAATTATCGATATTTTATGAATTTGATCTTTAAAGTTATGGTGATTAAAAAAACTAAAAGTTTACAGGATTATGAAAATGAATACAAGTAGTATTTGAATAAAAGATTAAATTGATTCAAACATCACCCATGTGCATGTACATCGCACAATTATACTACTAGTATAAATAAAAATTAAACAAATTCAGATAGTCTCACTTTGATTTTATATATAATTTTAAAATACCGTATGTATTATTAAATATATTTATTTATGATTTAATTTATAAAACTACTAACACAATAGAATATGAACCTAATTTATCACTGTGAAACTACTTTAAAACTCTAAAACCAATTATTCATTAATTTTAATAATAATAATAATAATGATAATGATGATGACGATGATATTATTATTATTATTATTATTATTTTGTCTTATTATAATAATAATAATAATAATAATAATAATCCAACTAAGTCCATCTCTCCTTGGATTAGTTTTCAACCTAGCATACATTTCTCATTTTGGTATGTATGTCTTATAATTATGAATCGACAACTTTCACTTTTCAAGCAGAAGGCTTCCCATGACATGGTATCCTTAGTCCTATGTAGACACAGTTCCGATGATAAATATGAACATGAGACTAGACCTTGCCAATGGCTACCATAGTTGAACTTATCAGTTTTACACAGGGAAAACCATCTACACATTTTAAGATGGACTAAGCTACACCCAGCTTAACTACCACCTTGGTTGAGCACCTAAATTAGTCTCCATCCTTGTAGAGAAGGGTCACAATTGTCACTTATCAAAATGCAAGTCTGTGGATGATGTAGAATAAAGTTACTAGAATTTAGCCTTTGATATCCATATGAGAGTCAAGAATATGGGAACCATGAGCGAAAGTCACACGGTTTTCTTGTTTTCTTCTCCCCATTAGATGTCACAATTCTCACAGTTATTAATGATCAATCTATTAAGGCTAAAGGTCTTGATAGGGTCAACATTCAGCTTCCAAGACAACAACTACTTTTGATAACAAAAGTTGCCAAGGCATCTAAAGGAAACATGATTATGATTATAATGTCTAAAGGGAGATTTGATATATCATTTGCTAAAAATGATAACAAAATCACAAGCATCTTATGGTTTGGTTACCCTGAATTATCATTTAAAGTATATTTCATTTTAGACTTGTGGATTATTATTTCAACTAAATTAAAATAAGACACAATATATTAAATTGTGTATCCATGTGTGGGTATGGAGCAAGTTTGTTTCCTTATTTGTCGTCGGGCTTGTTTCCCAATCTGTAGTCGTCGAGCTATGGGGTTGTCTATATCCATCTCTCTACATTCAACAGACCTATCTATATTTCTCTCCACATGCAAGTATGGGACAAATGTATTTATGTCTATCAATTCATGTGTGACTACCTATTTATATCTATCTTTCTAGGTATGTAGCAGATATATCTATCTCATGTGGGTACGAGGGTCTATATTAATTAAAATATTAATCTAATTAAAGTATTAAATAAGAAATAAATATTTAAAATTATATATTATATATTACTACTTTTATAAATGAAAAAGTAGTTATTACCTCTTTCATAAATAAATTATTATTTTTATTAAAAATGAGAATTTAGTAAAATAAAAAGTTGATTAATAAATTAAATCAATTATTTCCTTGATCTAATAGATGTCTTCTCAAATATGTTAATTTTGTGTAATATTGAAGTTATATATATATATATATATATATATATATATATATATATATATATATATATATATATATATATATATATATATATTAATTACTAATTTAATTAAAATATTAAATTGTACCATTAATTATTAATCTATTTAAAATATTAATATTAATCTAATTATTAATCTCATTAGACTTAGTAGAACCGCCACTACTCTCTATCTCACAACTATCATGTCCCTTTCTCCCTCAACCTTCTCCCTCTCGTCTCTTTAAAGCATTCAACTTGTAAAACTTTTTATGCCAAAAACACTCCTTAAAAATCTTATGATCCTCTAAGTCCAACAAAAAATTATATTATAACTTTGTTTTGGGTTCAAGTTCTCCTAACAAAAAAAAAATCATTTCTTTGTTTTGGGTTCAAGTTCCCGTAATTCATTTTGTTATGAGTTTTCAGTGATACCCATTTATTCCCTTATTACATAAAATTGTTTCTTTATAAACTCAAAAATCTTTTTGAGTTGCAACAATTCGTTATATTATAACTTTTTATTGATACTCATTCCTTCTCCTATTGCATTATCTTTTGGAAATCCCATTAAGATGAGAGTAAGTTCTTTTGCCCTTCCAATACTTAATGTTTTCAATTCACACTTTTCTTTGTCCGATATATTTTGAATTGACACCAAATAATTTTTTTTATTTTTTATTTAGAGATATAATATTGAAAACCACCCTTGTAAAACCAAAACAAAAGGTTTGGTTCATGATATTGTTTTACTAAATTTGAAAATATATTTAGATACATTAAATTTGTCTTAATTTTTGAAAATTTGAATTTAAAAGCACAAAAGTGAAACAATTAAAGTGGTATTTTCATTATTTTTCTAAAAATAAGTGAAAAACATTTTTTAGAATAACAAAAACACGCATGGGAATAAAATCACTCAACACTCTTTGTGAGAACCATAACATTAAAAAATATGAATGTTACAAATAATTGAGAATTGAAAGAGGCTTTTTTGTGGCCAAACACATTATAGAAAGAATTTATTTTAAAAAAATTAAAAACTCTTTTAAATACTAAAAATAAAAAATGGAAATTATAAGATTGTGTACATGAAACCAATACTGAATAATTTTTTATTCCTAAAAAATAAAAAATAATTTTTAGCACTGGTGAATCTAGTATATTAAATGTCATTTGAAAAACTAAATGGGAGAATTTTGTTTTGAGGTGAGATGGGCTTGAAAATTAATATAACATCCTCTTATCATCCACATCTAAGCCCAATACCCAAATAAAGTGTAAAAATTAAGTTAAAGGATATTATCCTTCATTAATTTCTAACATGCCCTTAACTCTTGCATAAACACATAGTGAGTGTGAATTTCAATTTCGTTGTATTTTTTTTCCTTTTCTATTCCCTATTACATATTATCAATTTCTACCTTTTTTTCTTTCTTCCAATCTATATTTCTATTTTATGCCAAATGCTAATCTCTCATAATTATATTCCCATTTTCATTCCATTATTATATCATTAACAATTGTATTAATTGCTATTATTTTTATATTTACCTTTACAATTCATTCAAATATTTTTTATTTGTATTTATATTTTAGTTTAATTTTTAGTTTTTATTTTAGATTTACATTACCCTTTTATTTATATTTTCTCTTATTTTTAATTATTTTTTATATTTTCCACATCAACCATATTTTAAAAAAAATTAAAAATTGACTATCACTTCACTCTTAACTTTATATATATAGCTTTTTAAGTTTTCATGTTTTCATTTTAAAATTTTTAAAAAGATAAATTTATTGAGAAAATAACTAATATATGAAGTTTTAATATTATATTAGTAAATTTTCTTATCTAGATAAACTAATGCAAAGTATTTTGATTTTGAATGAAACTTTAGAAATTAAATTTAAAATAAAATATGTTATATAAAATTTTATCTAAAAATTATTGAAAGTGATATTTAATTTTTTTTTTATTGACTTTCAAACTTTTTTTTTTTTTTACTTGAAAGGTAATAGAACATGTTTAAAGAAAATTAGTTTTTCATTTTTTTTTTAAATAAAGATTTATCTTATCATGAGTTTGATCTTCTTGAATAAGATATATGGATGGCTGTGAGTTTGTGTCTGAAATGAAGCCTTGTAATTTGTAGTCCTTGATTGCAGCCATAACTTGTTTCCTTCAAAGAATGACGTTATTGTTATCAAGCTTAACTGAGATTGAATGATTGAAGGTTATAGGAATGAACTTTGAAGAGGATGGTGAAGCATCCATGGTGGAGATTGATGATGAATCTATTACTGAAGAAGAGAAGCTCTGATACCATGTCAGAGAAATCCGTAGAATGAAAAAACTTTCTGAAGAATGGTTTGTTGTTACTACTCTACCAGGATTATTACATACAGTTTCGGTAGTCAAAATCTAGCACTAACTACTCAGTTGTAACAAGAAGCTAACTTCTCTTAACAGGATCATGGTGGCACTGCGCCTACCATCTAACCACATCAATAGTCTCCGACGGTTTTGAGTCTTCCCTTTGCCCTGTCCTTGCTGGACTGGGGTGGCTGGAGTTTTCTTCCTCACCATGACAGTTCCTACAACCTTCTCTCGCTGGTCTTGGACCACCACGCTCAGTGGGGCAATCGCCAGCTTCGTTTCCAGGACATGGCTACAGATATTTTAGGTGGGTGATAGCTTGTCTCTTATGGCCATATAATGTTGAATCAAATGGACTCTTTATCCATCATCTATTGTATTAAAGGATAATACTCCTTGAAATTGATATTATGGTTCATGTAATTGGAAAAAGCTTTACTGAAATTTGATTAATTGATGGTAATTTGATAGGTCCAAGATAGGGAAGGTATTTAGTGGGTCCAATTCAATTTGGGCTATGTTATGCTACAGTCATCCCCTGTATTCTCGTTCTGAGGTTGAGTCTTTCATTGAACATTTTCATCACAACTCAAATTATTTGAAATGATTTCCTTCTTGCGTTTTGGGGGTAGTTTATTTACTTGCTGTCAAGACCAAATGGGAGCATGCAGCTTTTCCAATTTGTGATTATTTCAGGGTGCAAATTCCGTCCTTCCATTCCTTAAGGCGCATTAACCTTGTCTCTCTAATCCTCTGCCTTTCCTACAGTGCTTGCCACTACTGGTTCCATATACATCGATAAGCAATCATAACACGATTAAATGAGATGAGTTAAGCTAGATACTTGTTTCACCCATTTCCCTTAAAGGCTTATTCGCCCACAGGACATTCCAAGACTGCATCCATAACGACTACTCTGTACATGGAAGCGGAGAACATCGTCTATTCGGTGCCGTGAATGCTATTTCAACCATTCCTACAACATTTGGCAATGGAGTCATTCCTGAATTTTCTTTTCTGGTATCCCAGTTTTCCTGCTGCCGAATGAAGGTCTAATAGAATTTGATTAAGGTGCAAAAGGAGAAGTTGAACTGCCTGACATACACGATTCTTCTTCTGGGAAGTGTTGATGTCTTGCGTCCCAGGTATCCTCGCAGTTGCCGAATGGACGCTCGCTTTCAACCAATGATGATTTCTGGCTCAGTCAATCCTGCAAAAGATGTCTGGACAGGGTGTCCGAACACACCCTCCGATGGTTTTGTTAGCCATAGCTCAGAGGATCAATCTGCTACTCTTTTTCTGAGTCAGATAGCTTTCCTTCCTCTTTGCGTGAGGGTCTTTTTATAGTGTCAGAAGTTCTGCCCCCCTTTAATAGTGGGACGACTTTTTGGCTTGTCATGATGGCCCTGAGGTGATGGCAGAATCATCATCATTCTGTAAGCGGCTGTCAGAAATCGTGGAAGGTGACTTGCCATCATTCCTGTCCTTTCGCTCTGCAGGTGGCGAGGTACGGGCTGTGACAAGCTGTCTGAAGTGACTCAGTATGGCCTGTATTTTATGGCCCAGGGTCCAGATAACATATCCGGATAAGGGAGAGCACCGTCCGGGTAGAGGATTTGAGGGTGTCGTGTGCCCCCCTGAGGGGACCCGGGTAGAAAGCTAATGTGCCACATGTCGTGTGGGGGAATGTTGCGCTAGTTTGCCACGTGGGCGTCTGGGGGTGATCCCTACAATGCCCCCATTTTAACCTGGCTATTTTGCTTGGGCAGAATAGGCGGGTTAAAAAAATGACGTTTTTAAAGCTCTGGTTACTTTTGGGGTTAATGTGCCACGTGGTGCTGCGGGGGGAAGAAGAGAAAAAAATGGGGGGTATTTATGGCAAGCCGCCGCTCCTGGGGGGATTCCCAGGCGGCATGTCGTTTCGATAGTGGCGCGACTGGCCGCTTGGAATACCGAGGAGCTGCATCCTTTAAATAGTGAATCCAGCCCCCGCGACTGCATTTTTCCCTTCTGCATTCCTCTTGTTCGTGTTTCCCTTTCGCCTCTCTGCTTATTCGCGTTTGTGAGTGAGGGTCTCCTTCTAAGGCTTTTGTTAGCGGCATTCTCGTCGTAAGGGCGACTGTATCGCGGCCTTCGTTCTCGTTTGCAAGTTTACGCCAGGTACGTTCTGCATTTCTATCTCCTCCTCTTAGGTTTTTTTTATTTTCCCTTGCTTATTGGGTAACTTGCTTGCGATTGAGGGTCAGTGTTGGTGTTTAGGGTTTTTCAAGGGGGGGGGGGGTTTTGCTTTCGCTTTCAGCCCGTTGGGGCTTCTATTGCCTCCATGTTGCATTTGCGGGTCGTTGAACCCTATGTGGGGTAGAGTCAGGGGTTAGGCTTAGAGTTTTGGCTATTTTGGGCCCTCTGGGCTTTTTGCTCTTGGGGCTGTGGGGCCAGGTTTCTCTTTTTTACTGTTGGCATTTCGCCATGTAGGTTCCGTCTCGGCCCCACGCTTTAACATGCCTACGAAAAAGGATGTAGCTTCGTCCGGTGCGGCTGGGCCTAGCGGAAAGAACACATTCAGGCTGGTATACACAGAGAAGCCTGTCAACAAGCTGAACACGAGGCAGTTTTGTGAACGTTTCTGCATTCCGAACAGCGTTTCTGTTCAGTTTGTGGACGGGGAGGCCGTATCCACCGAGAAATCTGCGGACAACGCTATCTAAGGAGCAATTCAATGAGAGGCTCCAGTTTCTCTCCCGTCTTTCTTCAAAGAGTTTCTTCACTTCACTCAGATCCCTCCGGCTTATGTCCATCCCAACATAGTCCGGGTGTTGATGGGGTGCAGCATTCTGAACATGTTGTTCAACTTGGATCTTTCGCTACTGGAGGTCCTTTTTGTTTACACCATCAAGAAAGGGAAGACTGATCTCTTTAGCCTGTTTGCCCATATCCCGTCCCTCCAATTGATGACTAATCTTCCAGATTCGAACAAGGGGGGAGCCAAAGGACATGTACTGGTCAAGGGTCTTTGAGCCGGTCTGTCGGAGCAGCCGGAAAGGGCGTTTTTCCCAAATCGTTCATTGACGCTCCCGAGTAGGATAGCTTGTCGAGTTTGTCCGGCGTTGGTTTTTTGTTCTTTTAATTCCGTGTTATCACATGACTAACCTCTTTTGGTGTGGGCAACGCAGGTACATCCAAGAGGGGTCGCTTGGTCGAGTGGGTGGAAAAAGCCTCTTTCGATCGTTTGAACAAGCTGTTCGAGATCACTACTATTAAGAGACACTACCAGACACTGCTTTCTGCCCGAAATTTGCTGGCGGTTGTCTGGGAGCCTCAGCCGTACGTTGTCAATATTCTCCCCAGGCGACTACCCAAATTCGTAGTGCCTGGGGAACATTTTGCATGAAGGATCTGCCTTTCTACGAAATGGCTCGTGAGACTAACGCGAATGCGCGCCAGGAGCGCCTTGACCAGCGAGAGGAGAAGAGGCAGGAGGGGACTTTGAGGAAAGCGCCTGGTGAGAAAGGGCGCGATTCTTCCCAGGCAGCCCGTCCTCTGGCCACTAAGGAGAAAAAGAAGACGAAGAAGACCATTGCGCAGGCTCTCCGGATAGTGTCTTAAACTCCTAATCTTCCGTCTTCATCCTGCGAGTCTGGACCCAACCTACCATATAACCCTGCTTTGGAGCCTGAGGACACCTCCGGTTCCCCGCAGCTTGAAACCTTTCGCCCAGGGCCTAGCTCCTCCCAGCCTCAGCCAGACTTTGTTGGCCTGAGGGTCGTGCACGAGCCGGAGGAAGTGAGAGACATGAACAACCTCAGGGCCAGGCTTTTGCTAAAACATCGCAAACAGTTGTATGATCCCATCGATATCGAGCCTCCATCAGCTAAGAAAGTTTACCCGGAGCGAGGTGGGGAGGATGCGACGTCAGAGGTTTCGTTGTCAGTTTCGACCCGCCCGGACGAGGCGGGTTCTAGCGCAGCTGTCGTGGCCCAGCCGGAGGCTGCAGCGTCTGGCGCAGCGGCCACGTTCCAGGGCCTAACTCGACGGTTGTTGCTCAATCAGATACAACTACTTTCGGTGATGCCCCAGCTGCAGTGGAGACCCGTGGGTCAGAGAGGGTTCTGGATGCGTCGATTGACGAGGAGGCTCCGGACAAGAAAAACAGTCATGCTACCGATGTTCCTCCAAGTTAGGAAGAACTGATGGAGATGTTGAAGGGGGTGCCATGCTTCACGGATACGGAGGCACCTTCCACAAGGATGTCTGATTTCTTCCTGCTCACTAAGAGGGTCTCCGTGAACATGGGTGGTGACCCTCCTGCCTTTGTCAAGACACGACTTCCTTTTGGCACTTCTGAGTCCGTTGTGTCTTGCATTCAACATCTGCAAGAATGGACGATCCCTGAGACTGCAGAAGTGGTAATTACTTCTTTGCTATTTTTCTCTTCTTCCTTAACAGTTGTTACTTCTTCGCATAACATTATCTTTTGTTTTGTTGTTGCTTTGCCAAGGTTGTAGCCGGCATCCGCTATATGATGCGCACACGCGAGCAGCTTTTCAAGCGGCTGGAAGTGGCGGAGGCCATGCTTGCCTTTATCTCCCACCATCCGGGTGATATTGAGGAGCTGCGCTCCTGATTGGAGAAGGTGGAGACCGAATTGGCTACTGCTCGAAAAGTTGTGGCGGATGGAACGGAGCAACTGAGTCAGGCTAAAGAGGAGAAAGGGGTTGTCCGGGCTGAGACGGACACACTGAAGAAGGAAAATGAGACCTTAGAGGGTCAAGTCAATGAAGTGGGGCAGGAGAATCTTCAATTGAAGAAGGAGGTGGATGAACTCCGGACTAGCCTCGCAGCCTAGAAGAAGGAGACAGAGAATTTGCAGGTGAGTTTGGCGGCTCAGAAGGAAGATATGGAGGTTGGGTTCGCCGCTCAGAAGAAGGAGATGGAGACGGAATACCAGCAGCAGGCAGACGAGGCGTATTTCTTCGGCTACCGCTGCTGTATGAAGAAAAACGAAATCATGCATGATATTCCTTCTGATGAGGAGGATGCGACACCTAGGGGTCTGTCTTGCTAAGACTTCTTTATGTGTAGACTTTATAGTTTTCTTCTTTGTTTTGCTGCATATGGGGCAACTAATTCTGTAAAGACACTTTTTCCATCATTTATGAATACCTTACATTTATCTTGCTTTTGTTCACCCCTCGTTTCTTTTCACTTATAATATTGCCTAAGATTGGATACATTCCATGGTCGGAGCAACGGGGTTCTATCTAACTTTTGTAGATGATAGGTTCCGCTTTCACTTACCTTGGACACAATGTAAGGGCATTCCCAATTCGCTTGGAATTTCCCGGCTCCCCTTTTAGCGGTGTTTTCAAAAACCTTTCTGAGGACTAGCATTCCGATTTTGAAGACCCTAGGTCGCGCCTTGCGGTTGTAGTGAGCGGCCGCCCTTTGTTGGTAGTCAGCCATCCGAATGGATGCGCTCTCTCTCACCTCGTCCGCCCAGTCCAGATTCCTTCCTAGTTCCATATCTGCATCACCCTACCGTCCTGCCTCAGTCCGGACAGTAGGTAGGCCTATTTCTGTAGGAATGACTGCATCCATGCCATATGCGAGGGCGAAGGAAGTGTTTCCGGTAGGCCGCTCGGGTGTGGTTCGATAGGCCCATAGGACGCCGGGTAGTTCCTCTACCCACTTCCCTTTGGCTTGCCCGAGCCTCTTCTTTAAGGCAGTCACTAGGGTTTTGTTCGTTGCCTCTGCTTGTCCATTGCTTTGAGGATAACGCAGTGTGGAGTACAAATTCCAAATGTTGAGCTTCGAGCAGAAATTCCGGAAAGTGATGCTGTCAAACTGTGGGCCGTTATCAGCTATAATGGTTTGAGGGATTCCAAAGCGACAAATGATGTTCTTCCACACGAATTTGGTGACATCTTTGTCCTTGATGCTAGCATATGCTTCAGCTTCTACCAATTTACTGAAGTAATCTGTGGCAACAAGTAGAAATTTCTTCTAGGTAACTGTGGCTGGTAGAGGTCCTACTATGTCCATCCCCCATTGCGCAAAAGGTCAGGGGCTAGAGATTGGCTTCAATGTCTCAAACGGCGCATGCAGTATGGGGGCATGCCTCTGGCAATTGTCACACTTCTTGACATAAGCCGCCGCGTCTTTCTTCATAGTAGGCCAATAATATCCTTACGAGTGGGCCCGATGCACTAGAGATCGTCCTCCGGAGTGATTGCCGTACACACCCTCATGTAACTCAGCTAATACGTATAGGGCTTCCGAGCGGTTTAGGCACCTGAGGTAGGGGCCTGTGAAATATCGCTTGTAAAAGTGCTCCCCGATTAGGGTGAAATGAGCAGCTTGTACCCGGATCTTATGCACCTGCCTGGGCTCATCAGGTAGAGAGCCGGTCCGGAGATACCTTGTTATGACTTCCGTCCACTACTGGTCGTCTCCTTGGCTCTCCTTAATAGTATTGCAAGTGGATGCTTCTGTGATGAAGGGATCAGTTTGCACGTGTATGGGCAATAATATGGCTTCTTTGATGGGCAGGGAAGCAGCTATCCCTACCAGGGAGCCAGCACGTACGTTATCAGTTCGTGGAATTTTTTCAATTGTCCATTCGCCGAACCGCTGTAGGGTATCCCTTACTTTGGTCAGATACCACGCCATGTGTTCGTCCTTGGCTCCATATTCCTCCCGCACGTGTCTTACCACGAGTTGGGAATCACTGTAGATTCAGAGCTTGGAGACAAATAGCGCCAGGACAAGGTCTAATCCGGATAGGATGGCTTCGTACTCCGCTTCATTGTTCGACACGGGGAATCCCAGCCGGATAGCTTGCTCTAGCTGTTCCCCCGTTGGGGATTGCAGCAAACATCCTACTCCGAATCCTGATGATCGAGAGGCTCCATCAACCCGCAAGGTCCACCATTCTTATTTGCGTGGTTCTTTGTCCTAAGCAGGTTTTTGGGAGTATTCTACCACAAAGTCAGCCATTACCTGCCCTTTCATGGACAATCTCGGTTGGTATTCAATCCCATACTCGCTCAACTTAATGGCCCATTGAAGCATTCTTCCGGTCAGGTCCAGCTTGTGCAGGATGTTGCAAAGGGGTTGGTCGGTGAGTACGACCACCGGGTGAGCTTGAAAGTATGGGCGGAGTTTCTGGGCGACACTTCGAAGGGCCAAAGTCGTTTGCTCCATCTTTGAGTACCTTGTTTCTACGTCAGCCAATGCTCTGCTAGCATAATAGATAGGTTTCTACTCCCTGTGAGTGGGGTAGCGAAACAGAACAACGCTAATTGCCCATTCTGACATAGCCAAGTACATATACAATTTTTCTCCAGGGAGGAGGCTGCTTAGAATGGGTGGTTGCGTGAGGTAATGTTTGATTTTCTTGAAAGCGCTTTGGCAGCTGTCCGTCCATCCAGTTGTACCGGCTTTTCGTATCGTCAAGAAGAAGGGTCGCAATTCATCAGTGAACCGGGCTATGAAGCGTCCTAGTGCGACAAGCTTGCTTGTGAGGCGCTGTAATTCCTTTTTGCTCCTGGGGGGTGGCGTTTCCATGACTGCTTTAACTTGATCCGGGCTGACCTCTATCCCTCTTTGGCTGACCATGAATCTCAGGAATTTCCTAGCATTTACACCAAAAACGCATTTGGATGGATTCAACTTCATGTCGTACTTCCTTAGTAGGTGGAAGACTTCTTGCAAATGAAGCGCATGTTCACCTCGGGTTTTGCTCTTAACCACTATATCATCAATGTACACCTCCACTGTGCGGCCAACCAGAGGTTTGAAGACTTTTGTCATCAGTCTCTGATAGGTGGCACCAGTATTTTTGAGTCCGAATGGCATGACTTTATAACAATAAAGCCCATGCGGTGTTATAAAGGTTGTCTTTTCCTCGTCGGTCTGGGCCATGGGGATTTGGTGGTATCCAGAGAATGTGTCCAAGAAGGAGAGCATTCCTTGTCCGACGGTGGAGTCTACGATCTGGTCTATCCGCGGTAGAGGGAAACTGTCTTTTGGGCACGCATTGTTGAGGTTGGTGTAATCGATGCACAGTCGCCATTTTCCTTCATTTTTGGAGACCACTACTACATTTGCTAACCAGTCCGGATACTCCACTTCTCTAATAAATCCGGCTTCCAACAATTTGTCAATCTCATCCCGGATAATTTTTTGCCTGTTTGGGTGAAAACGTCTAACCTTCTGTCGGACAGGTCTTACTGATGGCAAGACGTTAAGCCTATGAGAGGCGACTGAGGGTGGATTCCCTTCATGTCAGAATGCGCCCATGCAAAGATGTCGTGGATTTGTCGGAGGGTGTCTTGGATGTTTCGTGCCTCTTCGGGTGTCAAAAAGGAACTGATATGTGTGAGGTGAGTGTTTTCTTCTGAGATCTGGATTGTCAGCAAGCAGTCCGCTGCCGGGGGATCTTTGTCCACCGGATTCAGTAATTGCTATTGGTCAGATGCGTTGGAGGGTTCGGGGAGAGGCTTGCTCTCTTTACTGGACCCAACCTCTCGCGCTATCTGATAGCACTGGCGAACGGCCAACTGGCTGCCGTACAGATTGATTTGCCCATCTTCAGTGAGAAAGCTTACCATTTGATGGTACGTAGAAGGGATGGCTTTCATATAGTGCAGCCACGTGCACCCCAAGATAGCATTGAAGGAGGACAAATCTTGTACCACCGAAAACTGCACATTGAGAGTGACTGGGCCTGCTTGGACCGGCAACACAATGTCTCCCAAGGAGATAGTTTCCGCTCCATTGAATCCGAACAAGATCCGTCCAGGATTTTCAAGGCCGGATAGTTCACGTCTCATCTGATTAATTACTGACGCTTGTAAAAGATCGGCCGAGCTGCCTGGGTCGACTAGGATTCGCCTCACATCAAAGTCTCCCATCCCCAGGGATAGGATGAGGGCGTCACGGTGTGGTTGTAATATTTGTTTGGGGTCTACCGAGGGGAAAACGATTGTCCCATCTATGGGTCGGGGGCCCCCGCCAGTTATCCCAGGCCGGATGGAATTGACGCGCTCACGCACCGATGCTGCACGCAACAACCTCTGCCTCTTTCATTTGGAGTTGTATTCCTCATCCAGTGGTCCTCCGTGAATATAATTGATGATGGCTTTGGGGACGACTGGGGTCCTGGGGGTCCCGGAGTCATGATTTCGGGGAGTATCTCTAACTCTGGCTTCTGAGCGGAGGTATTGCTTCAAATGTCCCGCTTTTATGAGCCTTTCTACTAAGTACTGGAGACTCATGCATCGCTCTATAGTGTAACCATGCTCTTTATGGTAAGCACACTTCTTGCTATGGTCTCTCTTGGACGGGTTCGTTCTGATGGGTCCGGGCCACTTGAAGTCAGACAGGTCTTGGATCATAGGGAGGAGCTTTTCATACGATATGGAAAGGGACGTGAGTGGTGGTAGTTCTGGACGACTTTGCTCTTCCTGCCTTCGACCAGACGGCCTTGGCCGGTCCGGAAGTTTGGAACTTCTTTCCGCGTTGCTTCTGGAAGTCTGTCCGGCAACCAAAATTTGCTGGGTGGCCGCACTCACATCATCTTCCAGCATTGAGTATTTGCTTGCACGCCGGAACAAGTCATCCATTGTCGTGGGAGGCTTCTTAGCGAGTGATTCAAAGAATGGAGTGTTTGGGCATATACTTCGTTTGAAGATTTGGAGGACAGTATCCATGCGGTAAGCCTCTACTTGCAACACAACCTGACCAAACCGTTTCACGAATTCTCTTAAAGACTCATTCTCCTACATTTTTATGTTTTGCAGGGTGCTGATATTCTGTTTATGCCGAGCGGAGCACAGGTATTGCCCCACAAAAGCTTCCGATAAGTCCTTGAAGTTATCAACAGAGTTCGGGGGTAGTCGGTGAAACCATAAGAGAGTCTGACCTTGTAGGCTGGCAAGGAATACTTTGCACAGCAACACGTCGTTTCCTATGTCGAGAGTTATGAGTTGTCGATAATGCATGATATGGTCGAAGGGGTCGCTAGACCCATCATACGTAGAAAATTTTGGCATGAGGAATCCCCTTGGGGGGTCGTAATGGATAATATGTGAGCAAAAATGCATGGAGAGCATGTCATCCAGTCTTTTGCTAATGGAGCCGGAGGGTGGTTCATTTGATGAGTTCCTTCTGGCTTGTCGTATCGCTTGATGCGGGAGGTTGTTCTGAACAATGGGTATGACCTGGAGGTGAGGGTATGTTTCCCAGGTTGCGGCCACTAGCGGCCTTGTCTTCCCAAGCTCATATGGGCCTAGCCTTGCGCGCATCGCGTCTGACAACTGGGGTTTTTTATTGCGTTATCTCTTTGACGAGAGACGAGTAGAGTTTGAGCTTTCATCTTGGGGAGCTTGGTATGTGGGCATGGGCTGTTCCTGAGATCGATTATTGCGCACATTAGGGATGACCCCCGCAGTCCCGGGATATATCGATTCTGGACCAGGCCTGGAGTTTGCCTCCTGGCCTCTTAAATGTTGGTCACGAGAAGGCCCTGAGGACGAAGCCTGGATACGTAACATAGTGTTTTCTTCTCTCAATCTCGTTGCTTCCTGGATGAGGGCCTGCATCTGTCGCTCGCTCTCCAACTATCGCCTTTCCATGGCTTCACACCATTCGAAATAGCCTTCGTCTCCTCTAGCTGACGAGCGACTCCGAGTAGAGAATTGACGTGCCACGTGTCGTATGGGGAAATGCTGCGTTGGGTTGCCACGTGGGCATCTGGGGGTGATTCCTACAGGCAGGCAACAATTGCACCTCCAGTGAAGGAGAAGATGTTTGGCAATCACCACGTTTTTCATTGTTGCCATATCCGAGTATTGGGCGTTTGGCAATCAGGCCAAGGGAACTGTTCTTGCTTACCTTAATTTCTTCTAAAAATAATTTAGATGTCTATTATTTTTTAGATTTTGTCTTGGACTTGAATTTTATTTTGGGCTTTACATAATTTAGATCATTGTTGCCACTCTAATTTTTTTTTTTTTTCAATAAATACTATAAAAACTTTTTTTTTTCAAATGAAAATATTAAATTAATTTTAAAATTATTTTTTTAATGAAAATTGAAAAACTACATTTCAAATAAAAATTTCAAAACTCTTTTTTTTTTAATAAAAACTGAAAAAAAAATCACTTTTCAAATAAAAACTGCAAACTTTTTTAATAAAAAAAACTGTGAAATCACTTTTTTAAATAAAATTGCAAAATTACTTTTTAGATAAAAATTTCAAAAATATTTCCTTTTAATAAAAATTGCAATTTTTTAAAAAATAAAAGTTTTAAAAATCTTTAAATTGACTTGCAACATTACTTTTGTAAAAACCCATTTTTTAATTATTATTTTAAAAAAAAATCACATTTTCTAAATAAAAGTTATGTGGAAACATTCTTTTACAAATAAAATAATAAACTTGACATCCATCCTCCAACTTAAGAGAGTGTATTAAAAAATTATTGCAACGCTTATGTGGCGTAAAGCGTTATATATCATATTTCATAAAAAATTAAAAATTATTGCAATAAGTAAAAAATGTTTCAACTCTCTAAAAGCTAGTTCACATCATCATTTTACTTTTATTTTATTAGGTAGATGATAAAATTTATAGTGGGATTTTTATCTCCTCATGCCTTAATTTATTACTTAAATTTTCTTAAGTGATATTAATCTTAAAATATAATCAAATATCAAATAATTTTTTATTAATATTTTTTATTAAAAAAATTGAAAAAAAATCAACTATATTATATAAAAATTCATGTTAATGTTGATATATTTGTCGCATGGGTTTCTCTATCCATTTTCAAAAAACTTCTAATAGAATGTCTTATTTGTTATTGATAATTTAGTTTTAACATTGTTGAAAAAATTAGGGTGTAAATTTAACATGGTGGAAGTATGAATTGATGTATAAGTTATTCTATTTATTTATTAAATAAAAAAGGAGTGGAGTTTGGAAAGTGGATGTTTTATTACTTGCATGGGCAAATATTGGGTTGGTTAAGAAGGAAATAAAATTTTGGAGAATATATTTAGAAATAGGGTATATAAGTATATATAAAACTCCTCATATAAAATATGAATTTTTAAAATTAAAATTGAAAATAACCTCCATAAAGGTTTTTAAAAATGTATTAATTTTTAAATCAATTTTATACTATATATGAATTTTTTCCCCATTTTTCAAATTAATTTAAAAAAAAAAAAGATTTTAAACTTTTTCTTACTTATTCTTTTATTTCCTTTTATTTTATAGAGCATGAGACTAAAAATAGTTACCAATTAAAATAAGTCTAGATGTCACCTACACTTCAATTTAAAGTTACTTTAAATCTTTTTTTCAGTCTTTGAATTAAAAGTGAAGAAAATAAAAAGGAAATATAGAATGGAATAATTAATTATTTATAAAAAAAATCGAGAAAAAAAGTCAATGCCTAAGGGGGCATTGGGAAAAAAAATTATTTTTTGAAATCTCTCATTGATGATTTGGCTTAACTCTATTCAAATATTTTCTATTTTTATTTTTAAAAAATAAAAAATAATTACAATTTTCATATAAAAATAATAAACCTTTTTACAAAAATTGTAACCGAGCTTATATCCTTAAAATATGGAAACAATGATAAATCACATTAGGACAAAAAACAATACTCTATTTACAAATGCTTAAATTAAAGTCAAATAATAAGAAACCCAATAAATCAAAATAAAAGAAGCGATAATATTCGAATATGAGCTAGCAAAATAAATCCATATAAGTAACACGAAATTTTAAAGTGAAAACTTTCTTTCACCTCCAAAAGTAAGAGAGGAATATAAAGTCTCATTTAGCTACTCTCTTGGAGCTAGTGGAAATATACAACTTAATTTAAAAACAATTGTACCAATCTGGTTTTTAAAATCGAACTAGACCGGCTTGTCCGACCGTTGACCGGTCATGGTTCTAGTCCAGTCTGGTCAATTTAGTCGGAAAGAGGTTGAACCGAAATCGGACCAATCCGACAAGCAAACTGGACGGTTTAATTAATTTTTTTTCCCCAGTATCAAAACAACACATTTTTATCCCCCCTTCCCCAACAACCCCTTGCGGGACTACCCTAGTTGGAGTCAACCACTGTCGTCGACACTGAGTTACCACTAGTGGGATGTCGCTCCCTCAACGACACCCCCACCCCATCCCCAATGGTGCTCTACTTGCAATGCTATAAGGGATCGACGCCCCCTCACCTTTAAGGCGTCCTTCTTCTTGTTGTTTGTAGGGTGTTGTAAAGCCCCTCAGCACCCGCCCCAACCCAACAAAGCCCACCCTTCCCGATCGCATGGCTACCTCAACTCCACCACCAGTGGTAGTAGCTCCAAAAGCTTTGATTTTTATTTTTTATTTTTTATTTTTTATGTTTTATATTTAATATGTTTTTTTTGTTGATTATAATTTTGATATTATGTTTAATATTTAATTTTTATAATTTATTTTTTAATTTTTAAATTTTTAATAATATGTAAAATATATATTTATGACATCACCTGTTCAACTACAATTCGATCGCCGATCCGCCAATGAACCGTGAACCGATAACTTTTTTTGTTCAATGACCGATTTGGTTATGAAAACATTGGTACCAGTAATATCAAATAAGAGGTGAATCAATGATGAAAATATCAATAATCACGGATGTGTCAGTCCTTAAATTTTACGAATAAATCATAATATATCTAAATATATTGGTGGATATTTTGAAAAAAACAATAGGATATTTTATTTCTTATTTTTGAAAGAAAAGACATGTCTACAAAAAAAATTCCAATAGGCAAAAAAAATTTATATCTATAGGATATTTTATTTCTATTTTTGAAAATTTACTAGAATAAATTTATACCATTTTACAATGCAATCCCAATAGCTTTAACATCTTTCAAAATGAAGCTCAAACGTACGACCAATCTCCATGCTCTTTTATCCTCTAAACCCTACAAAAACTGTCCAAATCTAGAGGTCGGGTTACTCATTAGGAAAGTACCATGAGGTAACACCCCTTTAAGCCCGAAGAAAGATTTCTACTAAGCTAAGTAAAAGAAACTATGACAATCAATTAATTAATTATGAATACCAATGATAGAATGATATAAATAAATATACAAAATGATGAGATGAAAAATAAATCACAATAATGTACAACAATGGTAAAGGAATTGTGGATACCAATGATAGAATAATACAAATAAATATACAAAATGATGAAATGAAAAATAAATCACAATAATGTACAACAATGGTAAAGGAATTGCACAAATGATTTTTATTAATTCAAATGTTACAATGCAATTTTAAGAAATTTCAAAAGAATTTATTTACATTAAAAATAATTTTGAATTAATGATTTCAATTTATTCGTTTTTTTTTTTTTAAAAAAAAAGAACATTTCAATTTATTTACAACAAGTGATTTGATTTGCATTTTATTTGTATTCAATTTTTATTTCCAAGAAAGTTATTTACACTTATTATTATTAAAATAATTTATTAAAAATTTTCAAGAACTCATAAAATTTATTTAAATTGTCAAAGTGTAAACTTCTTTTTCAAGCAAATAAATTCCTTTTAAAATAAACAAAAATCTAATTCAAAAAATCAAAATAGGATGCTTTAATGAATAAAATATGAAAAATTGGTTTTCTTTAAATAAAGTTGGATAAACTCTTATTTATTTACTAATTTATTTATAAAATCCAAATCTTTAAAGAAAAATGGAATTAAAGATTTTATTTATTTATTTTTATTCATTTAATGTTATCATTGTTATTATTTATTTTTTATTTTTTAATCTTTTTGTTTTATTTTATTTATTTATTTATTTAAAGTTCTAATAACCTTTAAATCAAATAAAGAGAAAAATATCTTCTTCAGTAAATCTTTTATATATATAAATATCATTTTTGATAAATAAAAATGCATTAAGACACTTTTGTAAATAATTTTGTAAAAATCCACTTTCCTAGTAACATATTTTTATTATTAATAATGAGATTTAATTGAATTTATAATTTTTTTTTTAAATAAAGCTATAAAAGTCTTTTTTTTTTAATTATCATTTTTAAATAAAGTTATAAGTTTTTTTAAATAATTTATATAAATCACTTTTCTTAAATGAAGATGAATCAAAATACTTTTGTAAATAAAATTATAACAATTCATTTCCTAACAAGGGTAAATAAAAATCATTTTTAATAAATTCATTTGATAAAATAAGTGTAAATAACTTTCTTGAAAATAAAAAATGAAAACAAATAAAGTTGAATTAAATAATTTTTTGAAAATAAATTGCACCTTTTTCATAAATAAACAAATTGAAATCATTTATTCGAAAATTATTTTTAATAAATTACTTTGAAATTTATTTAAATATATTTTTTAATTAATTTGAAAAATCATTTTTCATAATTCTTTTGTCATTTATTTTGTACATTCTTGTAATTAAATTTTATCGCCATTTTTTTTATATTGATTTGTACCTTTAATCTTGATGTCTATAATTAATTAATTAATTTTCACAATTCTCTTGATTCATTTAGTAGAGACTATAGTTATACGAGCTTAGAGGGGTGTTACGGCTCACCACTATACCTTCTTGGTAGGTAACCTGAACCTCGAATTCAGACTCTGTTTTTGCAAACATATCTTTTCCAAATAAGAAGTAACACATGGTTTTCTTTCTTATTTTGTTGTCCCTTAAAAAAAATTAAAATAAGTGGTTGACTCAAAGTCTTTTTCAAAAAATAAAAAACAAGTTTCCTCATTTTTGAGTAGGATGCACATGCAAAATACGGGTCCACAATTTCCTATTTAAGTTAGGCTATTTTTGGTTTATAGACAATTCAAAAGAAAATACAAAGAGAACAAAAATAGAAGGAAATTTTAAAAATATATTTAAAATCAATAAATTATTCTTATATCTTACTTCAAACTCATAAAATTTATTTTACTTCTTCAACATAAATTAAATAGTTCAAAAATGTATAAATTTGTAACTAATTTTAATTATATTTTTAATTTTTTTAATAGTATGAAAAAAAAATTTAACATTTTTTTTCTTTCTTGAATACTTTGAAACCAAACATAATATATAATAAAAGAAATAAAATAGAAAAAACACTTAAGACATTAATACATGTGTGATTAATATTTTGAAAAAAGGAGGACAATCTAAACATATAATTCTTAAACATGTTTTTATTGTTATAGTAATCTAATACAATTAGTCACCAAATTCAAAGATTTGGTTGCACGGTGAAGTTTGCAAGAAATACTTTCAAGAAATGAAATAGAAAAAAATATAAAAACAAACTTAAAATCTAAGTGTTAGTTAAAATATACATCATTTTATTTCATTTTTAAAATAAAAAATTAATAATAACTTTTATATAAAATGTAAGAATTATTAAAAGCTTATATTTAAAAAGCAATGATTTTAAAATTATTTGTAAAAATGAGATATCGAATTTTTTAATACCATAATTTTAAAATTTCTTAATCTATTTTTTAAATATATATATATATATATAAACCTATATATTTTTACGAGATATTATACTTTTATATATAAGTTTTTTATTTTAAAAACAAAAAATAAGAAGCATTTGATTTTATCATTATAAATATGAAAAGAAAAATGAAATATAATTAAAATTAATTAAAATATTATCTATTTTATATAAAAAAAATTTAAATAAATTTAAAATAAAATATAAAAATAATTTATTAATTTTAAATCTAATTTTTATATCGAAACTTCTTTCCTTTTAGATTGCTTTTTTGTCACTTTAACATGCAAATGAGGTGTAGGCCTGCCTCACCCCAACTGCTTTTGTCTTGGCACGAAGATTTCTGTATTGGATATTCCAAAACACTTTTCACTGGCCTAGGAACAGAGAAATTTATATTTGGTCAAAGTTTTATAATGAAATTTTTTATTTTTTTTATTTTAACAGAAAACATTAATCTTCTATATATTTAGTTTTACAGAATTAATAAATATTCATGGCATAATAGTTGAATGACTTACTTCTTGTTTTTAAAGTTGGAGATTAGTGGTTCAAACCTCAAGCCTGGAACCTAATCCCACTTCGAAAGGGCATTAACTAAATACAAATACCTTGCATTGCCACTCTATCAAGGTTTAAAATAAGTTTGGTAAAATATGCTTAACTCTATCATATTTAATATTCTTTAGATTGTTGAATTGTCATTAATAAAATATAATTTACATGTTATATTATTAAAAAAAGGCAACCATTCTTCTGATCTCTTTTAAGAGTCTCTACAAAATCTCAACCATCTAGATGTAGAAAAATAATTGCAAATCTAGTTCATGTTTTTTAAATGAAAACATTGTTGAAATAAAGCTCTTAAAAATAAGACGTAATGTGATAAATGAGATTCTAGTTTTCAATATTCTATCCATATTTACATTTAACAAAACATTCAAACCTCCATCGCTTGTACTGTATATTATGAGTGTATTAGAAGTTGCATAAAAAATTCAAGTAATTGATTTCTTACAAGTGAACGAATTGTTCATAAGACGAAAACAATCCATTTAAGGTTGTAGTGTACTACCTCCTAATTAGGGGATGACTTATTTTGGTTATCAGAACGAGTTTTTTCATGGTAAGTGTACTAATGTATATGATTACATATTGAATAGAAGCTATAATGAATTATGATATTGATTATTGAAACTATATGATTTCACCAAACTATTATATTGTATGAACTCTCAACTTTGATATAATATTAAATTAGTTCTAAGGTTTGAAGTGGTTTTGAACTAAGGTAAGGCTATAAGGTGTTCATATATTATCTATAAATTAGATCATTGATTATTTAAGAAGGTGGTAACATGTATCTTCGATAAAGACACCAAACTTTTGTCTTAAAATTTAAATTCTTTACATATATATTAAATATTACTTTTATCATTTTTTTTTATTATGCTAAGGCTTTGGACGTCATAAAGTTTAAAAGAAATGACAAATAATAATGAGGTTATTATATAAAGCTTTCAAAACAAATACGTAACTACCACCTACCACCTAGAAAAAAATGATAATAAAAATTTATTTGGGTATGTGATTTAAAAATAAAATTATTTTTAAAAATTTATACCATTGGTTGTTATTTTTTTAAAATTAATAAAATAAAGAACTATTCTTCCCATTTTTTTACTAGAGAAATTTCAAACCAAATGACTTGTATTGAATTTATTCCACTTGAAAGTTGACTAGTTGTGTTATTGTTTCTTGTTATCTTTTCCTAATATTTTCAATGGGGTGGGAGATTTATATATACTTGAACCAATCATTCAAAAAGATGGAAGAGAGATTTCATAAGATAAGTTTTGTTATTTTTATATTTTAGTATAATAATAATAATAGTTAATATTTTGCTATTATTTTTAAAATTTGAGGTAAAAATAAACTTTTAATACATTTCAAAAAAGAATTTGGTGATGTGGGATGCTCTTCTATATATAGTAATTTCAAAATAATAAACAATTCAACATGTTTGGTAAGTTGTAATTTTGGTTTTTCTTAACAAAAATAAAAATAAAATAAAATACAAACAGATGGGATAATTGAACTTGTTTAAATTTTAAAAGAAATAGAACTTGGAGGCCAATGGTCCAAGTTTCTGAATATTTGGGGAGGTTGTAGGATTCGATTAGGATTTAGAAACTTTTCAAATTGAAAGACTCGTCCCCAAGTTTCCGAATATTTGGGGAGGTTGTAGGATTTGATTAGGATTTAGTAACTTTCCAAATTGAAAGACTCGTCTCAGACCTCATCTATATATAAGCTCTCTCCTGCCATACCAACAAGAATTCGTAACTTTTCCAAATTGAAAGACTTCTCTCTGGGTCATCATCTTGCCATCCCAAGAAGACCAAGAAACCACTTCCTTCCTTACCAAGAACAAGAAACCACCGAAGCTATATAGTTTACTCATTCTGTGATCGAAGAGCTACAATGGATTCTGTTGTAGAAGATGAGAAGAAACACAATCAGGTTCTCGAATAAACGACCAAAAAATTTGAAGATGAAGGTGATCAGGCTCTTCAAGAAACGATCGACAAATTTGAAGATGACGATGATTAGTATCCTCAAGAATCGATCAGGATCAAGAAGCGACCACCACGGTGCCATGATGATGATGAGGGCGGGTGTGTTCAGGAGAAAAAGAAGCAAGTGATGGAGAAGATGATGGATAAGGCAAGGTGCCCGTCTCCCCATGCAACGCCAGAGCTCCATGTCATCCTCAGGAATCAGATCAGGGCTCTGGGGGGTTCTGATGTCACTTTTGTAATCCAGAGGCCTCTCTTCAAGACTGATGTAAGTTCCGGTCACAACCGTTTGTCCATACCGTTGAACCAGATACAACAAAGTTTCCTCACACCTGAAGAGAGCGAGAAGTTGAACTCGGGAGGAAACGGAAAAAAATGTGCAGATATGGAAGTGATGTTGATTGAGCCCTCCCTTCATCGGGAAACCATAAGTCTGAGGAAGTGGAACATGAAGAAAGCTTCCGAAAATTCTACCTCAATGTATGTGTTGGTGACTAATTGGAACTTGGTTACGGAAAGGAATAGCATGAAGAAAGATGAAACGATACAACTCTGGTCTTTTCGAATCAAGTCCAAGTTGGGTTTCGCTCTTGTAAAGAGAAGACTACAAGATGATCCTAGGAATCGTTCATTAAGGGGCATCCTGGATAGCTGATATGGATATCAGGGACAGGTAGGGTAGGTGTATTTACTATTTAGTAGAAGATGATAAACCTCCCTTGATAATAATTGTCACTAAATTGATTTTCCTTTTTTTTTTTTATATTTGTTTTTTTTTTCTGATTGTGTAGAATTTTAATTTTGATTGAATTTTAATTGTGAAAATAATTAATTCAAATTACAACGAGATCAACTTCTTGTATCCTGGATTTTGTCATCAATGACTGAAACAATTCTTTCTAGAATGGTTAATTGTGACACAACTCAGATTTGGAAAACTCTACAACAATACTGTGGCACAAAATCAAGCCAAATAAATCAATACAAGACTCAACTTCAAAAAATTAAGAAAGAGTCTTTAGGAATGAATGATTTTCTGTTAAAGATTCGTAACTTAGTCGATCATCCATGCTCTTGTTGGTCTGTCCACCACAGCTTCTTGCTAATCTTATTGGTTCATATTGAGGGGATTGATACTTTTTAGTACATGATCATTATTCAATCATATTGTGCTACCCAGGGAGATAGAAGGGAATGGCAATGTTTATATTAACATTCAATCAAAATTAAAATTCTACATTAGCGGCAAAAAAAAAAAAAAGGAAAATCAATTTAGTGACAATTATTATCTAGGGAGGTTTATCATCTTCTACTAAATAGTAAATGCACCTATCCTACCTATCCCTGATATCCATATCAGCTATCCAGGATGCCCCTTAATGAACGATTCCTAGGATCATCTTGTAGTCTTCTCTTTATAAGAGCGAAACCCAACTTGGACTTGATTCGAAAAGACCGGAGCTGCATCATTTCATCTTTCTTCATGCTATTCATTTCAGTAACCGATTTCCAATTAGTCACCAACACATACATTGAGGTAGAATTTCCAAAAGCTTTCTTCATGTTCCACTTCCTTAGACTGATGGTTTCCCGATGAAGGGAGGGCTCAATCAACATCACTTCCATATCTGCACATTTTTTTCCATTTCCTCCCGAGTTCAATCTCTCGCTCTCTTCAGGTGTGAGGAAACTTTGTTGTATCTGGTTCAACGGTATGGACAGACGGTTGTGACCGGAACTCACATCAGTCTTGAAGAGAGGCTTCTGGATTACAAAAGTGACATCAGAACCCCCCAGAGCCCTAATCCGATTCCTGAGGATGACAGGGAGCTTTGGCGTTGCATGGGGAGACGGGCACCTTGCCTTATCCATTATCTTATTCATCCTCAGCTTCTTTTTCTCCTGAACACCTCCCCACCCCCCATCATCATCGTCATGGCACCGTGGTGGCCGCTTCTTGATCTTGATCGTTTTTTGAAGACACTGATCACCTCTGCTTCTTTTTCTCTTGAACACAGCCCCCTCATCATCATCATGGATTTTTAAATATAGATTCATTTGAATAAAATTTCACCCAAAAAAATGGTAGAAAGAAAGAACATTGCTAAAATTGCAATATATATAATTATATATATATACAATTACAAATTTTGATTTCATACATTGCCTTGTGAATATTTGTCAATAGGTTAGTTAATCATGTTTGTATTGATTTGGTTTAAAAGAACAAGAAAAATTGTTGTATAGTTTTGTTCCACAATGATCATTAGTGGGCTATATATTCAAATAACCATATATAAGTTAGATAAAGTGCATGAGATGAATGTATGATTAATCAATGTGTATGAAGAATGTCATCCATCCTCGGTTGGGAGAAATAAGTAAACGAGTTTTTCAGAATCACTTAAAATCCTGCACAAATGATAACCTTATATAGTTATTATATTTGCCTTGTGCACTTAATGTAAATACCTTGTACAATGACCCAAATTCCATATACCCCTTACTCTATGTGTGTCTATAGGTAGGTTAACCATGCTTCCATTCGTTTAGTTCACAAAATAGTGGAAGATGTAAAAACAAATTTTTTCCTCAAACATCTTTAGTGGGGTAAGTATTCGAATTGTCATGTGTGAGTTAAATAAAGTACATGAAATGGGTGTGTGATAGATGAATGTGTGTCATGAGAGTGTGCAATCTTTAGATGACAAAAAAAAAAAAAAAAAAAATTGTTCAAAATAAATTGAAATCATTCACAAAAAAGTAGTTTTGTACACCTCTTGTATAGTTAGTATATTTTCGTTGTATAGTTAGTATAACATCCTCATATAATGATATAAATTTTATCAACATGCATACATTATGTGTTTACATAGGATGTACGAACCATATTTCCAATAGTTTGGTTCAGAAAATGGTGTAAGACGTAAAAACAAAATTTTTCCCCAAACATCATTATTGGGGTAAATATTTGAATTATCATATGCGAGTTAAATAAAGTGCATGAAATGAAGGAATTTGTGGTAGGAGAGTACGCAATTCTTGGATGACAAGAAAAAAAATGTTCAAAATCGATTAAAATCCTCCACAAATGGTAGTCGTATACACCCCTTGTACATTTACTGTATTTACCTTGTATAATTAGTGTAACACCCTTGTACAATGGTATAAATTTCATACACATCTATAAATTATGTCCACGTGAATATGTGAACTATGTTTCCAATTGTTTAACATTTAAAATAGTTAAAACAAATAAAATTTTGTTTTATTTTATCTTCAATGCAATATGTAATTAAAAATAAGACAAAGAAATTATTTAACTTAAATTTATTTATTTATTTCCTTTTATTTTTGAAAATAAAGAAAAAAGAATACAAAATCTATTTAACCATAAAAAAATATAAATATAAGATATGTTAGAAAATAGAAATAGACCCAAATTTATTTATTTTATTTTATTTTATTTTTGGAATAAAAGAAAAAAAGAATAAAAAGTTTATTTAATCATAAAAAATATTAATATAAGATATGTTAGTAAATAGACATAGCCTCAAATTTATTTACTTATTTCATTTTATTTATTTAAATTAGAAAGTAATTTATTTTAATAAATCAAAATATGCACAATTAATCTATTACTTTGTTAATTATAGATATATTAAAATTTTCAATTACACAAAAAACTAATAGAGAAAATAAAATTAAAAAGACTAATAAATGTATAGAATTTAGTTATTTAATTATTTTTTTTATGTAAAAGATAATAACACAAAAAAACACACCATTGACCAATTCTTTTGTTTAATTGTAAACATACTATATTTTTATTTTATTTTATTATTAAAATAACTAATGTAAAAAATAAAAATGGATAATCAATAAATAGAATTTAATTCTTTTTATTATTTTCATATAAAAAATAGTACCAAACAAGGTTTTTAATATTCATTTTTAAAAATAGTTTTCATTTTTTAATTAAACGTATTCTCAAAAAGGGGAAATAAAAAATATAAAAATCATATTACCATATTTTTAGAAAGTATTTTTTAAAATAGTTTTTAAATCATTAATATAATTTTTCTTTATTTATAATTTAAAATAGAAAATAATACTGATTTTTAGTTATTTATGAAAAAGTTTTAAAAAATAATGAAAAATCCAAACCGTTGAAATAAAATTATGCTGAGTATGTGAATAGTAGTGCAATAAAGATAAAAGAGTTTAATAAATGATGGGTTTCATAAAAACGAGTATGAACATGGGATAGATCAAATGGGTATTTTAGTCCATCACTCTTTTATATCGTTACCATTAATTATAGGTTATATAAGGACCTTGGATCAAATTTCAAGTCAATCTCACCACAAAACACAATTCTCCTAAGCTAAATTCCTACCAAGTTAAAAGGAAAACAAGACCTAACAATTAAGCAAAATTTACTTTTTTTATGTGATATTGTCACCCTTGAAACCAATTTTTTCTATTCTGCCCCTTTGCCCCACATTTTTTGCTTCAATAGTGATTTTTAAATATGAAAGCAGGTTTGATAATTTTTAATAAAAATGATTTTTCTATGTTTTTTAAAAGTGTATTTCAATTATATTTTTAAAGATTTTTTTTAAAAAAATTATAAATACGAAGAAGAAATAAAAATAAAATATTATAGATTAATTTCTTATCAAGATAATTAAAAACATACTTCAAGGTCATAACTATTTTTATTTATTATTTTTTGAAATGTTTTGAAAAATGTTTCAAACTCGCCCGACAAGTGATTTGGGCCGAAAAGAGACAAAAGCCCAGCCAAGTAAGGAAAAAGCCCAATTAAGAGTAAAGTCAGCAGCCTGAAGAGGTGGAATGGAGCGAGAGTGATGGAGGAGAAGGGGAAAGGAAGCGAGAGATGGAGTGCAGCCATCGGCAATCTCTCCGAGATGACTTCCAATCTCGAATCTCTGCAGAAGCTTCTTCTCAAGAAAGCTGTCTTTGTCGACGAAGAAACCTTTGCCAAGGCCTCTCTCAGCTCCGAACAAGCCCGAATCATCAAGGTTTGCTCTATATGGGCGCTACATCTCATTTGATTGCTTTGATGATTCTTTTTTCTTTTTTCTTTTTTTCTGTCAAATCTTCTTGTATTGTTTGATTGGCTTTGCTACATGGGTTTCTTTTATTTTTGCATATGATTGTCCTGGGATGGATATGACCCGTTGGTTTTGGTTGATTTGGGCTCGGTATGTCGATGAAAGTTGGTTTAGGTTTGGTGGATAAAGCTTGGATTGAATGGTTTTCGGTCGCAGATGTTGAAAATTGATAATTAGATACAAAAATTGGTTTATTATTGGTTTTTTTTTTTTTTTTTGATCTGGGTTTTACTGTTTCATATGCTGTTTCTCTTTGTTAGTTGATTGATTGCATCTAGACGTGGGTTTTATTTTGTTTTACTATTGTTCTTATTATTCTTTTGCAATTGGTGCGAAAGTGTACTATTTTACCTTAGAAATTAGAACAGACATGAATGCGAGGTTTTGATTGATTGGAGCTGTACATGTGGATTGAAAGGATTTATGGTTGTGAAATTTTTTTTTGATTTCACAAGTTTCAGAGCAAAAGGGTCTTCAAACTCTCATATTAATTTCATATGTTTCAGAAGAGGCAGAACCAGATTTTGAGGTATTATTTTGTAACAAATCTGGTATTAATGTGGTTAGATGTTTACCATGAAAATTTGGTAGCAATGGAGAGCCTCACGAATCAAGATTCCAGTGCATTTTACTGAACATCATTTGGAGTTTCCTGGAGGAAGTGATTCCTGCATTACCAAAAGGGGCTGTATTACCTTGTAAAGGAGTAGTGCTGTTTCCCTGCATGGGAGAATGTTTTGTGGGATCTTAACATTGTCAGATTGATCTTGGTGCTACATATGAGATTAGGGTGAGTAGAAGGGGGAGGTTATATAAAATGAGTGGGATCTATGGACAGATTTGTCTTGGTGAAATCCTCTTATAATACATTGTTAGGAGTAAAGGATTCCTTCAATGGTGGTGTGGTATTCCAAGGTGCTGAAACAGGTGTTGTTTCCCTGCATGGACTGCTTCATGGGGCAAGTATCTTCCCAATTGCAAATCTTGTGAGTACGGGAAAGATTCCATCAAATTGGTGTTTTATGTGTAAGAGTGTGGAGGAGATGCAGATCTTTAGTTGTTGCATTCTGTGGTACTTTGGAGCCGTCCAAGTCATGCACGTCTTCTTTTAGGTTGGTGCAGGTGTGTTGGTTGATCCTTAAGTCAGACTAGGGGATATTTTGGTCTTACTGGAAGGTTTGTGGCAAAGTGAAAGCTTGTAATATGGAGGGCAGCCTCATTATGTTTAGTTTGGGCTTATGGAAGGAAAGGAACAAGAAATTTTTTAAGGGGAAGAATACCACAACCATCGGCAGGTTTTCTCAATTCCACAGCATTAGCACCTCAAATCGAATCCTTTAATAATATATTGCTACAAAAATATTCGATCTGTTCAAAATGACAGACATAAGACAAAATGTAGGGATGATATATATTTCTTGAAAGGAAATGTATATCCAAAAGGTCCATTGACTCAGTGTGTATTGGTCAAAATGGAGAATAATTTCCTGAAAAGTTTCAATTATCATTGTGTTGTTGAAGGAAAGGAAGGTTTTCCAGTAGCATGGGGTTCAAGCAGATTGATTCCACCCCCCCAAACAAACAAAAAAGAGAGAAGTACAACACTCTTGGGGAGTGGCATTATTCCATTTGACAATGGTTTTGGGTGTTATTAAACAATTCCAAGATTCTTGAGAATGCTTGGGATTGAATGCAGAATAAATGATGGATAGGTGGCAAGTGTGGAATTCTTGAAAATTTTTATATCTGAAATGAAAATTAATATTTATTGTTATTGCCTACTCTATTTTGGTTTTGACCAACATTTAACTTCCATTTGATTGCAACTGATATCCTAGAAGTTATAGCCATCCTTTTTTTATTTTTGGAATTTATTGCCTGAACTGATGCACACTGTAGGACTGGAAGCACGGATACCTCTAAAGAGGAGCTGTGTCCATATCTTGAACACTATGCTCCTCCATCACACCTGGTACAGGTTCTATAATTCTGAGATGTGCGCAGAATTTTAATGTATGTATGTATGTATATCTGTCTATTCATTGCACAAACACACTCATGTACACACTAAACATGGCCCAACTGGTTTGACATGTTGTGGACGCATTAGGACACAACTGCTTTGCTTTGATGTACAGACAAGTTTAGTTCTGAAGCATCAATTAAATCTACAAAGGAAAGCCTCATTTCTCCTACTGATTTACCAGGTAAAAAAGGAGGTTAAAAACAGTTTTCATCAGCAACTCTAGAACCGTCAAAGATCCTTCTATTTCTTTCCCTGCAAATACACCAAAAAATAAACATAGCACCTGAAAGTAGGATTTTATGGAGAATCTTGCATAGTTAGATAACTACCATACTACCTCATCCCCCTTGCCTAGATCTTTGGATGACTGCATTCTGAATAAAAGAGCAGTATTTTTTGATCAGAAACGAAGATAAATATATTAATAGAAGGAAAGATACATGAGAAAGAAAGAAAAAAGAAACAAAAGAAACCACAAGAAGGATGAGAGGTCCTTCCTACACAATCTGAACAATATAAAAACCCCCAACATTAGCTAAAAACAAAGAGAAACCCCCAAACTCAAACTTTTGAGGCGCAAACCTCACTCCAGTTGAGTTGTAACACATTTAAAGGAACTCCTCTAAAAGCTATAGAACAAGAAGCCCAAAGAGAGGAATAGAACAAAATCAAATCCCATAACGTCTCTTCCGATCTCCCCTTATCCTCAAAAATCCTATTGTTTCGCTCTTGCCACACTATCCAAACCAAAGTGAGGCAAGCAACTTGCCAAAGAGTCTTGCCTCTTAAGGAGTTCCCCAAGCCTTTAAAAGCAATAACCAACATGTCTACAAAGCTCCTTGGAGGGACCCAAACCAGCCCAACTAGCTTGAACAGCTTGTTCCAGAGTCCAATGGTAACAGGACAATGAAGAAAAAGGTGATCAATCGTCTCCCCATTTCCTTTGCAAAGAATGCACCAATGAGGACAGAGGGACTTGTAAGGTCTTCTCAACTGCAACTTGTCATTGGTGTTCACCTTCCCATGAGCTACTAACCAAGCGAGGGCCTTAACCTTTGAAGGGACTTTTGAACTCCACAAAAACTTGGCCGGAAGGAACAAAATAGGATTAGAGACTTTTGACAAGGCCAAGAAAAAAGATTTCACTGAAAACAGGCCTGATGAAGACAAAGACCACGCTCTATAATCAGCCAAAGAAGGAGAGAAACGCACTGAACTGAGGGAGGACATTAATCTCTGAAGGAGATCAATTTCTGAGTCGGTAAGATTGCGGCGAAAATTTAAATTCCAAGCCAATGGAAAGGAATTGCCAAGGACATTTGAAACAGTGAGGTTTTTCACAGAAATAACTCTATAAAGATCAGCAAATTGCGAGCACAAAGATTGGTTACCCCACCAAAGATCTTCCCAAAAGCGAATTCTCTCCCCATTGCCCACCACTAGACGAACAAAAGGGGAAAATTCCTGGAAAACTTGAACAATAGCCTTCCAAGGACATCTGTGTGACCATCTAACCACCATGTTGGCGTCCCATCCATTAGGATGTGTCCCATATATACTCACTATAACCTTATGCCAAAGACCACTCCTTTCTCTAGGGAACCTCCAAAGCCATTTCCCTAAGAGAGCAATATTTCTCAAAGAAATCTTCTCAAAACCCAAACCTCCCAACTCCTTTGGTCTGCTAACAACCTCCCATCTGACAAGATGATCTTTCTTCCCTTCCCCTGCCCCAGACCACAGAAAATTCCTTTGCATCTTCTCAATCTTTGAAGCAATTGAAGCTGGGATTTTAAATAGGGAGAGGAAGTAACTAGGGATGTGAGACAAACACGACTGAATTAAAGTAATCCTCCCTCCCAAAGACAAATAGGCCTTTTTCCAACCATCCAACCTTCTTGAAATTCTCTCAACCACTGGGTCCCAAAAGCCTATTGTCTTAGGGTTCCCTCCCAAAGGAAGACCTAAATAAGATAAAGGCCACTCAGACACTTTGCAATCAAAAACCGAAGCCATACAAGACAATAGCTCCTGCCTAGTGTTAATACCAACCATGGTGCTTTTCTCTAAATTGATTTTTAAACCAGAAACCTGCCCGAAAACCAAAAGGATAATCTTGAGGTTTTGAAGATGTTCCAAAGAGGCTTTAGAGAAAAAGATAGTGTCATCTGCAAACTGTAACAAAGACACTCTTGTCCTATCCCTCCCCACTAAAAAACCCTCAATAATCCCAGTTTCCTCTGCTCTAAACAACAATCTACTTAGAACATCTGCCACTAAAGTAAAAAGGAAAGGAGAGAGAGGGTCTCCTTGTCTCAAACCTCTAGAAGCCTTAACCCAACCCTTTGCATTCCCATTAACTAGGATTGCAAAACTAGAAGAAGACAAACAGCCCCTTATCCATGATCTCCATTTCTGGCTGAACCCCTTCCTTTGAAGCACATGATCTAAGAAGCCCCAATCCACATGATCATAGGCCTTCTCAAAATCGATTTTGAAAACAATTCCTTCCTCCCCTGACCTTCTTTTCTCATCCACCACTTCATTGGCTATCAACACAGCATCTAGAATGTGTCTCCCTTCAACAAAGGCTCCTTGAGAACCAGATATTGTCTCATGAAGAACTTTGCGTAAACGCCCTGATAAGACCTTAGCAATTATCTTATACAAACTTGTAACCAAGCTAATCGGTCTATAATCTGAGATTTTAAAAGTTTGACTTCTCTTAGGCACCAAAGCAATGAAGGTCGCATTTGTACTTTGGTTTATTACCCCACTGGTGTGGAACTCAATAAACACCCTCATAAGATCCTCTTTTATCACATCCCAACACTCTTGATAAACTGCCATAGTAAAACCATCAGGACCAGGGGCCTTTTCCTTATTTAATTGGAAAACTGCCATGCGAACCTCCTCTTCAGTAAAAGGCCTATCCAGCCAAACTCCACTCTCTCTAGAAATAGGGACCCAGTCTATTCCTTCAATCCTCCAAGACTCACCTACCGGTTTGGAATAAAGATTCCCAAAGAAATTAACAATCTCCTCAGAAATAACCTCAATGTTGTTCAAAGTCTCCCCCCTCTCAGAAATCAGAGACTTAATGAACTTCCTACTTCTCCTTCCTGTGGCCACTCTATGAAAGAATTTAGAGTTACAATCCCCTTCTTTAATCCACTTAACCCTAGATTTTTGTCTCCATTGAACCTCTTCCTTTAATAACACATCCTCTAACTCCCTTCTTCTTAAGGTCCTTTCTAACACCAGATCAAGATTCAAATTCCCTTCTTGTTCAATTAGATCAATTCTACCTAAGTCCGTCAGAATGAGCTTTTTTCTCTCTTTTAAATCACCAAAGGCCATTATATTCCACTCTTTCAACTTTGACTTAACGAACTTTAATTTCCTCATAAACTTGTGACCTTCCCACCCTTCACCCGTACATTCTTGCCACCAAACTCTAAACTTCTCCTTAAACTCTGGATGGAGCAACCACATATTCTCAAACCTAAAAGGAGTCGGACCCCACTTTAAAGGATTTGTTTCCAAACAAATAGGGCTATGGTCAGAGGTCCATCTAGGAAGCGCCTCTTGAAAACTTTGAGAGAAAAAGGTATCCCACTCAGAAGAAAACAAGAACCTATCCAATCTCTTACAAATAGGATCAACTTGCATATTTGACCATGTAAAAGCCGCATTCCTTAGAGGGGGGTCAAGCAAGCCACTCTCCCTTATAAACTCATCAAAACACCTCATGTTGAAAGTTAATCTAGTCCCACCCAATTTCTCAGATATCCTCCTAATAACATTAAAATCCCCTCCTACACACCACCTTGGGGATGTTAGACCATATAGGTCTTGAAGCTCCAACCAAAAGTCCTTCCTCCACAACGGATTAATCGGGCCATACACTGAAGTTAACCAAAAAGGTCCTTCCTCACCAGAGTTAAACTTCACAGTTACAGAAAAGGATCCTAACACCTTCTCTGTACACTCAAACTTACTAGAATCCCACAAAATCACAATTCCCCCTGAGGCCCCACAGGCTGGAAGAGCAGCCCACTCCAAACTCTTGCCTTTCCAAACACTGCTCATAAACCTTCTGTCCCAAGTTTCCCTTTTTGTTTCCTGAAGCATCACGATATCTGGATTGTGAGTACTTAAAAACCTTCTGACAGTCCTCCTTTTCTTCTTAGATCCTAATCCTCTCGTATTCCAGCTTAAAATCTTCATATAAACCAAAAATAACCCAGTACAACCAGCATCCAAACCTAATCCTCTCCTCGGTTTCCAGGAGCATTTCTCCTTTTCCTTCTGGAATAAACCTTGTCCGCAAGAGAAATACTCTGGTTTTCTTCTTCCGCATCTTTTCCATTTTCTCTGACTATTCTGATCCTCAAACTCTCCAAAACCGACTGAACCTTGACCATATTTCCAGGCGTGAGTCCCTCAACCTGAAAACCTTCCAAAAGGAGAATGGGAGGTTCTGGGTTTGGGGACGGAGCCTTCCCTGAGACACAAAGCTTCTCTGGGCTACTTAGAGCATCCTTAGATAAAGGACAGTCTTCAGAATTTCGGTTAGAGGTTTCTAGAGGAAACTCCACTCCTTCAGAACGGGACACGCCAACATGACGACTGGGTTCAACAACAGCAAATTTCGGAAAGGGACTACGCTGAGAGACAGGGCTTGATTCCAAAGGAATCGGAGAAAAAGCCTGACATCGAGAAGGAAGAACCGAAGAAACAAAGGATTCGGAAAGAAAATTTGGATTAAAAGCCCCAGCCAAAGGAAGACCCTTCTCAGAGAAAGCTAAGGAAGGAGGACGAACCTTTTTTACCCAGTTGCAAGGCGAGATCCCTTCGTCTCCCTCTGTCCCCCGGTGAAGTGTCGGGATTTTTCTGAAACAGGAGAAAGGGCGCCCTTCTTGAATACTGATCTACCCCAAATAAAGCCTCGATTTGCTTCCGGTGCGTCATCCCCATCTAGGTTGCTCTTTGGGTCAAAAGACGACACCTTTAGGCTCGGCGGCCAACTCCTCGCCTTGCGTCTTGCGGTAACTGATTTGCCTTCTAGCTTTGCTGACTCTTGAGAATGTGTTTTCGGCAACACCTCCTTTGCAGAGGTTCCTGATCGCTGAAGCTTTGAAGACGAAGGCGTTGCTGGGCCATCGTTAGAAGACCCTGCTTCAGTTTCGTGGACTGGACCCGCACCCGCAAAAGGCCCAATGTTCTTCTCCTCAAAATGGGCCCTAGCCAAGCGGCCTTTAAAAATGGCTTCTGGATTTGTTGGCCCGTCAACACTTCCCGCCGTTGGGCCCAAACAGTTCTTCCCCCTTCCTTTCTCCACTTTAGTAGCTGCATTTGAAGCTGAAGACTGAGCACGAAAGCGCTGACGAGGCCTCCATCTGTGGTACTCATTATCCCTAGCAGTAGCTCGTAGCCCTTCAACGTTCTTTGGCCTCTAGTAGACGCAACCTTCCGCTGACGTAACTTCGTCCTTGCTGCGATTTGACTCTGGCCTGAGAAGAGCGTCTTCTTCAGCTTCTCCGATGACGGAAACTGCAACCGTAAATGACCAGGCTCCATCTTCCACCTCTAGCAACGCTGGTAGCACGACATTTGGATTCATCTCCACCCACATCTTTGCCTTCGACAAGTCTACGAGCTTCAAAGTTTCCTTTGCCACCTTCGTTACCCTCCCCCATTTCTGCAGAATGTACCTCAACTGAATCTCATCCCATAAATGGAACGGAAGGCCTCTCAGTTCTAACCAACCCCTTCTAAACTTTCCACCCACAACCGAGTTTTCTTTTGGCGACCATCTCCTCAACGCAACAACCCTCCTCTCGCTGTTAAACTCCCTTGGTCTTGAAACCACATAGCTCTCCTTGCAGAATCCACAAAAAAGCATCCCTTGTATTCGGAAATGGGAGTTACCGACACCATCCCTTTCGTGCCCATCATCCTCGCAATACCTTTCCCTACATCAAACCAATCAAGTATTTTTCCTTTACTCTCACAGATTACTGCTCTTGCCCATTTTCCAATTGGCACCGAAGCTCGGTTTCTATGTCCTTCCTCTGCAACCACATCTGCATAGGACCGCCCTTCTCTGTACATTCCTTTGCTCACCTGAGACTCATTATCTTTCTCCTTCGAGTCTCTTATAGCCTGATCAGACACATCTTGGACTCTAGAAATCGCCTTCCTAAGGGTTTCCCACCCATTGCCTTTAACACCCTCAGGAACAATTAGCACTAGAGGTTTTCTTTTTGCAACAATTTCTGTGATTTTCATAAATCTCCCTCTACCATTGATGCAAATCTCCATCAGATGCGTCCTCGTTTTGCCCCTCATCTTCCGAGTAAAACCCCTGGAAGCCTCCAACTCCACAGCTTTCTTCAAATGTTCCACCAACCAATCCATCTCCTCCTCACCAAAGCCTAATGAAACAGCATAACCTCGGCTTCTCTCTGTTAATGAAATCCACATTCCCCCATTGATGCCTTCAAACTTGACCTGAAAAGCCTTTCTTTCCACGTCAAATCTTTCCATTACCAGACCTCTCTTTCCAGTAGTTCACCGTTTGTCTATCTACTTCATGTCATTGTTTTGGATGTCAGGGGTAGTGAATTCGAGGTTAGAGCAAATTTAAAGGGACTTCCTATGGGGTGGTGGGTCTTTAGAGAGAAAATCGCATTTGAATAAAAGAGCAGTATGATTCCACTACCTCCAACAACTCCCAACCTAGCCACTTTCCATATATCAATAATTTGTCACTACTGCTTCTCTATTTACTGTAATGGAAAATACATTTGGATAAAGAGATGATTCCCTGCTCAACCACTAGACCAAAATTTGGTCTGATGATAAAAAAGCCTCCCACTCTTCTCAAATAGGTTTCCAAAGACCCAATATTACCATTTTCCCACCCAAGAGCACCAACCACCTTTTTTCTTACCAACTCTTTAATGGCATTTCTCCAAAGCCTTTTGCTATCCACTACAAAAGTTGGTACCATTTACCTAACAAAGCCTATTTAGGGTCATTAAGCTTTGAATCCCTAAACTGCCTTTCTCCACAGAACACATGGTCACCTAATTTACTAGGTGCAATTTTTTCTCAAGGTTCTTTCCGCCCATTAAATGGAAAAGAAAAGAAGTCCCTTTCAACATTCTCTTATTGGAATGAAACTGATATTGGTATCATAAAAGAAGACATGAAATAGATGGGCTCACTAGAGAGAGTAGTTTTTTTAGCATAAGTTGACCTCAGACTAGATATTGCCGTTTTCAAGAAGAAAGTCTTTTGTAAAATCATTGCTTCATTGACTCCCAAACCAAGGGAGATTTGAAAGGTAAACCTAACAACATGCTTTATAATGAAAACCTTAATCCAGAACTACAACTTGCTCCACATTACCCACAAAGATGCCTTCACTTAGCTCCAAATTAATTTATCAAGCCAATGACTACTTCAAAACATAACAATATCCACCTTAAGTACACAAGTCATTCACTTTTTACCTTAGAATAATGGGTATCATCAAAAAACAACAAATGAGTAATCTCCATTGTCCGTTTGCCAATTTGAAACCTTGGAAGTTACTACCGCACCTACCATATGAATGAAACAACCCAAAACCAAGGCAAAAATAATGAGATTGATGATCTTTGTGTTTGAGACCTAGTAATATGCCAAAATCATCCTAAATAGATGGTGGACCAAATCTTTTGTAAATTAGTCCTAATCTCTTAGCATATTTGTGTACTTAAAAATTGTGAAACTTATGTCTAAGATATGTTACCATAAAATCTGATAGATACCATTTGTTTGAATTGTTAAGATATTTCCCGATGAAACTAATATCATTGAATTGGATGTGCCAGTGAAATCTAATAGCTCTTTAGAGAATATAGAAAGTTTTGTTGTAATTAGTGTACTAAGTCACATTTATATGTTTGTAAAAAAAGTGAAAAAATTATCTATAAACTTTGAACATAGAGGGAACACTTTTATTTTATTTATTTTTATATTATTATTATTTTTTTTTTATGGCTTTGTGTAGATCATAGACACTAGGAAGGGGAAAAAAGGTAGGAAAGAATCCAAATGTCTTGGTCAATGAGTTCCTACCATATTTCTTTCAAAGCTTTAGAGGTTTGAGACAAGAAGATCATTTGTCCCCTTGTTTGTCGTTCATCATAGCAATGAAGGCTCTTTCCTGAATCCTTATTAAGGCAAAGGAGGATCTTTGAGATGCTGCCAAAGAGAACCTAGAGTACTTGAGTTAATTTTTATATGGTTTTAAGCAATATTAGGGCAAAAGATTAGCCTGGAGAAAAGCGAGTAGATTGTTATTGTGCTGGTCTCAAACATGGAGGATCCTGTTGGAGTTTTAGGTTGCAAGGTGGGTGTTCTCCTCACCACCTATTTAGGCCTTCTTTTGGGAGCCCCTTTCAAGTCTTCTAGGGTTTGGGATGAGGTGGAAGAAAGATTCCAAAGAAGGCTTGCTTTATGGAAGAGATAATATCTATCAAATGGTGGAAGACATACTCTAATAAAAAGTGCTTTGTCTAGCTTGTCAATTTATTTCATTTCCCTTTTTGTCATCCCAAAGAGGGTAGTTGCTTGTTTGGAAAAGCTTCAAAGAGATTTTCTTTAGGGAAGGAGGCTTTGGAACATAAGCTACAACTAATGAATTAGTCTATAAAGCAGAAAGGAGGCTTGAGCATTAGAAATTTATCTATCTTTAATGAGACTTTTTTTAGGAAAATAGTGTTGGAAATTTGTAAGTGAAAGGAATCCTCTTTGGAAACAGGTAATTGTAAGTAAATATAAGCAAGAAGAGAGGGGTTGGTGTACTAAAGAGGCGAGAGAGGGTTGTGGAGTTGGGGTGTGGAAGGCAATCAGGGGTGGTTGGGAGGCTTTCAAGGATAGAACAGTTTTTAAGGTGGGCTTCGAAAACTGGGTGAAGTTTTGGAAGAACTAGTGGTATGGGGACACGCCTTTGAGGGGGTCTTTCTTGGAATTCTATTCTATAGTCTTTTCAAAAATTGATTAGGTGGTTGATGTTTGGGACGAGAGTACTTGGAGCCCTAGGTTATAAGGTAGGTGCATGATTGGGAATTAGAAGAGGTAGAAGTCTTTTTTGAGAGGTTGCATGAGCATTCCATTAATATGGGGCGCTAAAGATGGTGTGGTTTGTTACAAAGAATTGGTATCTTATCAATTAGGTCATTCCCTTCCTCTATGTCAAATAGGAGGGCAGAGGTGTTTCCTTATGGCACAATATGGGAAGCTACTTGGGGTAGGATTATGACTCTGGATCAACTCAAAAGGAGGGGTTGGAAGATTCCTAATAGATGTTACATGTGCAAAGAAGAAGAAGAAATGATTGACTATATTCACCTTTATTCTTTGAAAGCAGGTTTTGCTTTTTTTGGTGTGCATTGGGTGATGCACTATTCAGTGGGGTATTTTTTTTACCTGACATGGGTCTTTTGTAGGAAAAAAGAGAAAAAAGCCTTGGAAGGTTTGCTCCATTGTGCTTGTTTTGGACCATTTGGAGGGAGAGAAATTGGAGAACTTTTGATAATTGTGGTTAGGTTAGAGTGTATATTGGGGATTGTTCCTATTCTTGATAGGCTATGTGGATTGCTGGTTTTTGTGCCTTTGTGCCATTTTTTAGCCTTTTGGTTGCTTTGTATATGTTGTGTATATCTTCTTGTTTTTTCTTTCCTTCAATACAATCTTACTTACCTATCAAAAAAAGAAAATCAAAATGTTCTTCCTTGATTTAGCATGGAAAGTATAATGGATAATCAAATATAATGTAATTGATTTAAAAATTTATATATTTTTCAAGTTTTTCATTCTTTACATAGAAGAGGAGGAAAGCATAGAAATACATTTGGAGAACTATTTCAAAAAAATTATTGGGCTTAAACCTTTTTTTTTTTATTTCCTCAATTTTTTCTTTCTCGCCCTTCTACTTTTCCTCTAACTTTCTAAGATCCTAATGGAACCTATAAGAATTTGGATCTAATATACAAAAGAGGATCGGAAATAGCAAAATTGGCATTGAATACCTAGTGTTTCAATATCTTGTGTTTCTTTAACCTTTTCCATTGCCTAGAAAAAAAAAAAAACAAAAAAAACATAAAAAAAACAAAAACAAAAACTAATGTTTCAATACAATTATCATTTTGAATACAAAGATAATTTTACTCAAAAATTGTTATTTGAATTCTCAATAACTTATTGAACAATATGAATAACTTTAATATCCTAAATCATTCTGCTTAGTGCAATACTGGAATCCTGTGTATGTGTGTGTTATAGGCTACTTTCTTGACCACAGGTTCTTGAACAAAGAGTAGAAACTTTGGAACGAGAGCTTGATGCTGCCATAACAGCTGCTGCTCGTGCTCGTTCAGAAAAACGACAGGCTGAAGCTGCTCAAAAAGCTGCTGAATTACGTAGTCAAGAGATCACAAGAGAGCTGGAAAACACCACAAGTATGTGCAACCCAAATCTTCATTATTTGTTCATAGTACTGAAAAGAAAATTCTAGCATGAACACTTTTAAACTATGATTATCACTTTATTCCACTCACACCTGAACATTTAGTAGAGTTAATTAAAGCTTTTGTCATATCTAGCCCCTAGTCTGATTGGCACAGCTAGGGCAACCTGAGCACCTGTTCCAGCGCATTTCTACATTGTCATGAGTAAGAGAAAGAGAGAGAGAGAGAGGGGGAGAGAGGGAGGGAGTAATGGGGATGGATCTTTCAAATCTACTCAAGAAAGGAATGAAAGGAAATAAAGAAATTCTAAATTACTATCCAGGGCATTTAGGTAATTTTATATTTTTTTAAAGTTCTTTATAGTCATAATTAGTTATTAATTGGTATTTGAATTGCATTTAGAATTTGGAAATTTTTTAAAAGGATGTGATGGTTTTAAGGAATAAGAGTCCTAATAAGTTATTATATAGGTTAGGTTTTATTTCCATGATTTTATTTAGTTTTTATGATTTTCTAAAGCTTATAAATAAGACTAATGATGTGAAATAGGACTGATGATGAATAATATTAGGTTTTTTTTTGCATACTTCGTAATTTTCAATGATGGGACTCCATTATTATTTATTGGGTGAGACTCCTAAAAGATGCTATTGAGATCTTTCTTCTTTATCTTTTTTTTTTTATTTTACTTTTCCCTGCTGCTATTATAATTTTATGCTCATTCCTTTCCTTAAATTCTAAGATATTAAAGTCTTAGTCCACCTTATTTGATTGTACACAACCATCTTAGGATTGTCTTACATCAGTTTTGGTGTCGAAGTGAAAGTTCTTAAATTGAAGGTGTATACCACTTGAGAAGTGGAACAAGTTATGCAACCATGATTGAAGGCTATGATTTTTTAATGTGACTATTAGTGGCCATACCAAAGGCAAGAGGAGGATCAAAGATGTACTAGCATCTTCCAAACTCATGTTGCTTGCTAAGGGAGACTATGCAATATGATTATTAATGGAGATAGTAGTTCCAACATAGCTTTGCAATAACTTGTTGAGAAGCTTAATTCAAACACAAAGAAACATCCAAAGCCATATTAGATAACATGAGTAGATGAGAACTTTATTTCAATGAGTTCTCATTGTATATTAATGCTTAATTTTGGCAACTATCAAGTATTTGTTATCATTGCAAGTTGCACATATTGTGCTTCGAAAAGCATGACTTATGAAAGAATCCAACATGATAGTTACGAGAACACTTAATACACTTGTATGCAATGGGCGTAAGAGGATTCTTTGTCCAATGAAGGAAATTTTGTTGGAAAATCTTGGATTTCTCCATTCTTAAGTACTAGATCGTTAGAGTGCATGAAATTTTATCCTAGGCTCTCTAAATCTAAGTACAACGGAAAACTTGGTATTAAAAAACAAAAATAATACCATAGATTTAGTGATTGCTCACATACCTATGATTCGGATGTTCCCTAATCATAGGTATGTGAGCAATTATCTTCGGTGTAAAAAGCTCCAAAATTGTAAAAGATCTTGTAAACTCAATTATCTTCCACTCGATGACGACTCCTTGAGTCTAGTCATTGAGATGGTGGAGATCTCAGGGTTTGAGACTAGGGTTTTCTCTTTGGACTAAAGGGAGAGAATAACAAGACTAAAGCCCTAGCCCTTAAGAGGAGTATTTATGAGCCTCCTAGTGGACTTAAATCATTGGGTCATTTAATCTATAACTTAAAAAGATTGTTAATTGATTAATTAACCAAATAGGGCTCTAATTAATCAATTAGCTCAGTCCAGAGATGTTAGTTTCTTATTCTTGTGCAATCTTGTGTAATTACCAAAATGCCTTTATACACATAAGTAAGCTAAAAATCATAAACTGTGTCATTAAGGAATATGAGCTTGAACGAGGACTGTTAAGACTCATAGGACAGCCTCATCTCCCTCATAATCCAATTATGAAGTTGACTCAATATCCTACTACAGATAATCAACTGCACTCCAGTTCTCTATATATATTACAACGAGACACCAAGTGTTTGGGTTCGTGAACTGCTATCTACTCTATATAGTCTCCCTATGAACTGGCTGTTTGTATTCTAATAAGGTGAAAACTATCAACCTTTCTAAACTACCTCTGTCATCCTTAAGTAATAAATTCTCTTATTATGTGATCAAATGACATATTCTAGCTCACTAAGAGTATATATAAAATTCCACTGAAGAAATTACTCTGAACTCACATATTTTATGATCATATATCCTTAGGATCACCTAAGGGGACGCACTATTTTTCCATGAGATATCATAGTATCTCTATTGAGAATATTTATTATTACCAACTTTCATTAATAGTTACGAAATCCATAAGGAATATATGATCATTTTAGAATCTCACCCATAAGTCAAAAGCATTGCTAACTTTTGCACAAGGTCAATATTCTTTCAAGGTTGAAAGACAATATAGTGTAGCATCTTGGTGAAGTCATGACTACTCAATAGCCTTATATCATGACTCACTATAGGTTTTGTCAAATATGTAACCATATGCACTAGTGTACTCACCATGGGAACTCGATCTCGATGGCTAAGACTAGTCATCCCTCCAATTAGGAGGTGGTGCACTATAGTCTCAAATAGTAATCTAAGTCCACAAATCGATTGTAAACAAATCATGATTTGGATTTTCTGTGCAAACTCCTAATGTAGCTAAGTCATATACAATGCAAGAGATGCTAGACCAGAATACTCATAAAGTATAATGCATGGAATAAGGATAGATAAAAGTGAAATTGGAATATCATCAAATGAATAATGAATTCCAAATTTGTTACATCATGTCATACTTTTAAGGGCTCTATCCTTACAAATTCCACCTTTCAAGCATCCAGTGGAGAAATCAGCATGCTTGAAACTAGAAAAATCATTAAATGCTTCCATTGAGAAGGAATTTAAAGTTACGAGTAAGGAGGAAGGAATTGTTAATGATGAATCTAGAAATGCAAGATGCAATGGAATTGATCCTGGAATAGCTATATGAGAGCTCAAAGAAGCGCAACAAATGCTAGTTGATTCTAGTACCTTGATTCCTAAGGTGCTAAAAATGAATCACTATTTACGTGAAATCTAATGCATGATTTTGATTGAGCTCCAAATTCTTCTCTCCTTAATTTATCCAACTACTAGACAAATTTTATAGAGCGAGTCCTTAAAGACAAGTTGATGAATCATCTACTATGCCTTTATTCAATAAAGTTTGAGTCTATATGAAGTTTCTTGCATACTAACTCTAAGTATGTGCTATATGAGTTATTAGTTATGATCTTTGGATTAACCAATGCACCAAGCATATTTATGCCAATGATAATACAAATTTTAATTGCTAATGTTGAAGAATATGCACTCAATAGTTCATATCCCAATTATTGATCTTTTTGAAGTTGTAAGAGATCAAGGGAAGCTAATCCTTAATTTCTTAAAGCAAGAATTATAATAGATAGTTTACAAGAAAAGTGTAGAAAGTGAATTCAATCTTGATTGCATATTATACAAGAAGAGTTGATAAATCATGGAAAGCAAGTTCATAGGAGATGACGAAGAAAAAGGATGGAAAGCATTGGTTTGGATTTCACTTGATCATGGAAAGTCACTAAAACTGGAAATCAAGTTTTTTCCCAAGTTGGGGGGAAATGGTGGAAATGGATCTCCAAAATCTACTGATGATATGAATGGAAGAAAATAAAGAAATTCTAAATTACTCTATTAGGGGCATTTAGGTAATTTTACAGTTTTAAGTTCTTTAGAGTCATATTTACTTAGTAGTTGGTAGTTGAGTTGCATGTAGAATTTAGGAGTTTTTTTCATTGGAATTTTTTCCATGAAAAAATTCCTATATTTGTAAAGTTTCTATTTCCTAAAAAAGAGTTTTTGCCACTAGAGTTTCTATTTGAGCTCTAAGAATCTAAAAGTCTTCTTCCAAAAAGAAAATATCTATTTCATTTTTATTTTTTAAAAAGGTTTAATAGTATTAAGAAAGGAATAAGGATGTTAATAAGTTACTATATGATTTAGGTTTCTACTTTCATAAATAAAATAAAAAAAAATGTCGCACAATATGTTTTATGAGTTTATAACTATGCTGACTCAAGCAAGATCTAGCATGTTTCCCTCACTCACTCAAGCAAGAAATGTGTTGCTCCTTTCTCTCTCTCTTATGTAAGACAACCTTGGATAGTTGTCTACAATCAAATAAGGGGGGCTAGGGCTTCAATATTTTAGTACTGAAGGAGAGAAATGACATTAAAATTATAACAATGGAAAATAAAAGATAGGAAAAGAAAAGGAAAAAAAGGCTAATAGGAAATCTTAGAGTCTCACTTAGGTCTATTAGGAATTTCATTTAGAAGAAAAATGGTAGTCTTACCGTTGAAAATTGTAAAGTTTGCGAAAACACTTAGTATTATTCATCATCAATCCCATTTTACTGCAATTGTGTATCACATTGTATCGTGCATCATAAGGCCGTTATATAGTGAAAAATTAGATAGAAAAAGTGTGCATACATATGCATATTTGAAGAATTAATATAACCAATTTTATGAAAGATAGTATGGTTAAAGATTTTAAACTATATCATATCATATCAAAACGTTGAATACTAGATTTTGAAAAATTCAACTTAACAAAATATGAGTTTAATGTAGAGGTTCATCACAAAATTTACAAAAACAACTTCTAAAATTTTTAGTTCTAAATTTTACTAGGCATATGTATTGATATATATATATGTATATGTGTGTGTGGTGTGTCTTTTTATCTCATCTCCAAAGTTTCAACCTTTTTATATTCACAAAACTAATTTATAAAGTTAAAGTTTTTGTTTATCAAAATTTTCAATGTCAATATTCTTTGTAAGAATAAATTTACGTAACTTTCAATAGGACATTTGACAACAAGAATATAACATTTCATATAAGATTATTTTACCTCTCTGTCCTTTTTATGATCAATTTCTTACTTACTGTACATTTTAAACAATTAATATAATAATGCTTTTTAGAAAAAAAACTTTTGACTTTTGATTTTTCTTAAATATTATGAAAAATAATAAAAGTGGATGTATCATTATCTTGTATCGTATTGTGTATGAAAAATTATTAATCTAATTCCAATATGTCTTCAATCTGTCTGTTTTCTTAATATAATCTTCCAGACCAAGGGCTAATAATTCTCTCAAAGGTGGGAGCTCTGATACAGTAATGGATGTTTTCCCTATTTTTATATGCTCCTGCTTGTGAAGGAGGGGAAGTTAAACCTTTGCTCCAGCAATTTTGCACAAACAGAAGAACTTTGGTGTCTGAATTCACTAGCATATTTTCGAGTTTAGGAGTTTGTATTTATTTTTGTTTTTTGGAATAGGATCAGGTCATACATACCTGAATTTTGAAGAAAGTTCTTTTTGTTCTTTTTGGGTCTGCCTTCTCCCCTCTTATATTAGATGCTAATAAATAGGACTATCTTTGACTGTATGAAGTGGGTTTTTTAGGAACAAAATATGTTTTTGGCTTACATGTTTAGCTAATTGAGTGCAGAGGTATTTGAACTGCACATGGAAGAGTTGCGTGCAAAGCAGCAAGAGATCGCGAAGCGAGATAGTGATATAAAAGTCCTGGAAGCTATAATTCAGACTCTTGGTGGAAAAGAGTCGTCGTCTTCTCGCCCTAGCCTTTGAAATTCATATAATGTAAGTAATTCACATCATATCACTTCTGCTGTTGTAATACATGAAGTAGAATGATTGGGGATGAGCTCTGCTGCATTTCTCATAAACATGGTGCACCAGCAAATGTTTCCAAGAACAGAATGAGTGGCTTCATTTTCTGTGGAAAATTTATCTTTGGACTTTGGTTGACTACAGTGGTGAATTGGTTTCAGTTTGTAAAGATGAATGTTTCTTCTACCCATGGCTTGAATTTTCCAGCTTACTTTTTTTAAAGCACCATGCACCCAGGAACTGTAGATTAAACCAGTACAAAAATCCAGCAACCTCCTGCAATAATAATGTTTGGGGAAGAGGGGATGTTTGTTCTGTTGGGCTTCCATGTGAATCTTTTTGGGTAGTTGAGAAGCTGAGGGAAATGTTTGAATTCCATGGATTAGGAAGACCAGTGACAAAAGGTGCTGCTGCATTTACAATCTCTATGTTTGGTTCTAAGAAGGTTTGAAGGAAAATGTGGAGGAAAAAAAAGGAAAAAAAAAAAGTCTGATTTTGGTTATTACTTGAGACTAGTCAGCATCTATCCACTCAATGGAGCCTGATTTTGGCATATTTCTCCCTCCTCCCTCCTCCCACCTCAGGAAGGTTGTAAGATTCTTGCAGAGCTCCCAACAGCATAGAGCTGGGGAAGAACTCTTGGGTTGGCTTCATCTCCCATTCATCCCATTTCTAAATGAAATAATTAGTTAAAATGAATGAAATAATATTCAAATTTGTGAATCTAATCCTTCTCATATTTTTGTTTGAAGAATAATTCATTTTTTATATAAATATCTTTTACCGTTTCAATATTTACATGTAGGTTTAAAAGAAAAAATTACTTTTACAAGAAAAAAATAAAAATATTTTATCAAAATAACTCAACATGGTTACACCATTAGCCGATAACAATGGGCTCATTAGCAAAGAGTTATTGGAAATTTAATTTCGGAAATCTAATTGTTCATTTATTTTTTTACCATATTTTGATAAAAATATCCTTATTGTTTTCTTGTAAAAATAATAATTTATTTTAAATATAAATATTTGAAATAGGTAAGGACATTTATACTAAAAATGGATACTCTTCAAATAAAAATACGGAAATAGATAAATTCACAAATATGGAGATTATTTAACCATTTTTAACCAATTAATTCTAATTTATAACTCAAATACTCAATTTCACACATTATTATTATTTTTATTTTTATTCTTGAGCATTATTTGAATTTTCTTTCCGTAGAAGAATATGCAACAACCTAATTTTGGTCCACACTAAATAAATTGAAACAAATCAAACCAATGTTAAATGGACTTGGTTTAGGTTAATAAAATAAATTTTTAATTAGGTTTAATTTAATTAAAACTTATCAAAGCCGATTTATTCATCGGATGGATTAAAAATCTAACCTAAATTTAATAGAACCATTCCCATCCTTATTATTATTTGTTCCATGAAAATAAAAATAATAAAAAAGAAAAGTGCATCCAAAGGATACTAATTTACAAATTCATCTTTTATTATATATATATATATATATGTTTTTTAATGTTGTCAGTTTTAATTAATTTGAAAAAAGGGAAAAAGCAAAAAAGAGAACGAAGATAAAGGGAGAGGATTTGAAAAGAAAGGGAAAGAAAAAAAAATTGGAGTAAAGTTAAAGATGTCTGTGGTTGCTTTGAAACTTTGCATTGCGGTGGCCTTCTTTGTCTGGTGTCATCACCCTTGTGATTCATCTAATGCCAAACCCCCTTGTGCTGAAGGCTAAGGAATAGCTTTTCGACCCAATCAGGAATGAGAAGTGCAATTTCCTAGCCTTTTAGAAGGATATGTCCGGGGTGGAATTTGTGTAAAAGAATTATTTAATATTATGACATTTTATAAAATAAAATAAATAAAATTATTCATGTATATATCTATTGAAGAGACTGGAGGAAGAGAAATTGAAGAAGCTGAAAAATAAAGAATAAATCGGAATCGAGAAAAACATAGCAAGAGAGAAGAATTTTCAGGGGCATTTGGGTGACGAATGAAGTGACTGGAGAAAAAGTATATAGGGTATGGAAAACACATCATAACCTCACAAATTTTCTTCCAAATCTTATAGCTCCAAACTCATTGAAATCCAATTACTCTTACAATATAAATATGAACAGAGATGACCCAAAATCCCAAAAGGAGAAGACAAATATGATCGACTTAACTCTCTCTCCTCCCACATTCATGGTGGAAAGAGGGGGGCAATAAAAAGACCAAAAGCAGATGAGATTGCTACCAAATGAAGTTCCCTTGCCAAAAAATGATTTGGCTTCTTAGACCCCCTCCTACTAAAACTGAGAATGCATTTTTATGACCGACCCCAAGCATCCAATAACCCAAATTGCCCTTTTACTGTCAAAATACTCCAGGTCTAAAAACTCAACCAAACTTAAGACCCACATATGACACAATGAATTGAGCGCTGCTGATGATGGTGAGGAATGATCACCAATATGTCCTCTTCACCTAAATTAGAAGCACTTCCTGTGAACAATGGCAGGACCGGATTCATCGTATTCACCCTTGGATATCCACATCTGCAATTTTTAAATGGAATGAGACCGTGAGACTAACAATCACAAACTCCTTGACTACCAATCCACCCACATCATGGGCACAAATAAAACAATTTTTTACCTGCTGGAATGTGCTGAGAGATGCTAATATTGATCCTCCAATCCAGACACTGTACTTTCTCTCGGGAGGTGCCACCACCTTGATCTTCATGCTGCTGGGAGCGAGGGCAGTAATTTCCTTGCTCATCCTGTCAGCAATTCCTGGGAACATGGTTGAGCCTCCACTGAGCACAATGTTTCCGTACAGGTCCTTTCTGATATCAACATCACACTTCATGATGGAATTGTAGGTAGTTTCATGGATTCCGGCTGCTTCCATTCCGATTAGAGATGGCTGGAAAAGGACTTCAGGGCAGCGGAATCTCTCAGCACCAATAGTTATCACTTGCCCATCAGGAAGCTCATAGCTTTTCTCAACTGCAGAACTGCTCTTGGCGGTCTCCAACTCCTGCTCATAGTCAAGTGCAACATAAGCAAGCTTCTCTTTCATGTCACGGACGATTTCCCGTTCTGCCGTTGTGGTGAAAGAGTATCCTCTCTCGGTAAGGATCTTCATCAAGGCATCTGTAAGGTCACGACCAGCAAGGTCCAATCGAAGGATTGCATGTGGAAGAGCATATCCTTCATAGATTGGCACTGTATGGCTGACACCATCACCAGAATCCAAGACAATACCTTTTCACACACCAAAAAACTTCAGAAAATATAACAAAGAACAGGATAAGAAAATCATAGTCGGCAGTTACCAATACTCAGGAAAAAATTCTTGAAATTTTGAGATAGTTACAAATTCCACAGGAACCATCTCAGTGAGCAAAGTAACCACAAATCAAACAATGCAGCTCAATAACTGACAAACTACAACCATGTAATCTAAAAATGGCTAACGGTTCAAGAATAATATGAACAATGACACACACACACACACACACAAAAAGGTCTTGTATTTTGCTTCTACAACTTGCAGTGCTTTGACACAAACCTGTTGTACGACCACTGGCATACAGAGACAACACAGCTTGGATAGCAACATACATGGCAGGTACGTTGAAGGTCTCAAACATAATCTGGGTCATTTTCTCCCTATTAGCCTTGGGGTTGAGAGGAGCTTCTGTAAGAAGTACTGGGTGCTCCTCAGGAGCAACACGAAGCTCATTATAGAAAGTGTGATGCCAGATCTTCTCCATGTCATCCCAATTGCTGACAATGCCATGCTCAATTGGGTATTTCAAGGTGAGGATACCTCTTTTTGACTGGGCTTCATCACCTACATAAGCATCCTTTTGGCCCATCCCAACCATGACACCTGTGTGTCGAGGTCGGCCGACAATACTGGGGAACACAGCCCTCGGAGCATCATCACCAGCAAATCCAGCCTGCACATTTTTGAGCAGCATTAATGTGTGAAAACAAAAGTAACAAAGATAATCACTGAACGCAAATTCACCTCGCCACAGAAAACAGAATCAGTTTAATTTGCTTCCCAGAGCATTTAAGACAAAAAGTGATTCTCCAAGCCAACACAAAAGATGGAGCCATTGAACAAAAATAGTAAAAAGGTGAGTCAAATTCATTTTGTAAAATCCATAAAGCCTTTATCTAAACAAGTGCAGACACAAACATATGAACTCATTGAAATAAATAAGAATAACTGACAAATCCAGCCTTGACCATTCCAGTTCCATTGTCACACACAAGAGGCTGGATATCCTCGGCATCAGCCATCTTCTAAAACCTACAAGGGAACTGTTGTAAGGAATAAACTAACAGCAATTCGAAAGAAAAACACAGAAATTAAAATTTTGAGATGAAAAACTATGGGATCTTGTTTGATTAGATGGCATTGTTGTTGCAATTAATTTTCCCATAGAACAGGGGTTCAAGTGATGAACTAGCAGTCTAAACTCATAGAGACTAAACATTAACAAAAATCTTGAATAGATGAAACCGCTTTTGATACTATAAATCAATCACACCAAGTATAAATTACACCAAATAACTATTCTCAGTTGATCTCCAACAGTACAATTAATAAAAGCTGCTTCTAATCATAACAGATCTAATTCATATAAAATCAAGAAGGATCAACAGCTGATGGAGAGAAGTCAAGAAAAATTACTGAAAATGGGTACTCCCCATCTAATTTGAACAAAAGCCTGATCTAAATGATATGGTGGGGGCACTTTTGAAATTAGAAAGACAGTGAAGGTGATATGATTGGGATTAAGGGGAAAATCTGCTGACCAGTGCCATGTACTTAGACCTCGTCGAAGTCAGATCAAAGAGATACTAAACATTCTTAAAATGTATCCATAAAATAAGAAGGGAACAAATTATTATACAAAATAAAAACATAGAAAAGACCAAATAGCATCACTGTGCATTGACAATATGACAAAAGGAACAAGATCAAGCAATTATATCCAATCCATGGATGCAATAATCAAAAAAGAAACTTCTAGACATTCCAAAATGAAAACACAATTAGTAAGAGACAACCAGACAGTTTACTTAAGAAATCATTCTGGCCACATTTGGCACAATTTTTTGATGTTGTAAAGGCCGTTAGATTTGATGTGTTTGGCCACAAGCCAAGAGCCAGATTGGAAGCGCTCTAGTTAATACTCAAATATTTCCACTTTGAATACTTGAGCCTGTAAGCAAAAGTGCTGTAAACCACTTCCACAGCCAAGGAAGTGGAAGTGGAAGTGGAAGTGATTTCCAGCACCCGAAAGGCAGTGCTAAGCAGGGACCAAAGCACTGAACAAAAGAGAATTATAATTAATATTGGTTCCTAACAGCCCTTCTTTCAGCTCTTTTTTTTTCTTTTTTTTCAGATTTGCATATCAACCTCTTCTCTATCCAAACATGGTAAGATCACAAATTGAGTAAAGCAAAATGAGCAAATATCCACAATAAAACCCTAGATCTTGATCCAGTAGCCTATGGATCATCTACATCTACAACCAGATAAATATCAAAGATGAACTCTATACTTCATGCCCGTTTGGTTGCTGAGAAATCGTTGGAAAACAAATGAAAAAGTTGGAATCTCACAACAACCAGTTCAAAACTGATAGGATTCAAACTTCCATTTTTTGTTCACCATTTCTCGGCAATCAAACAGAAAAAAACACAGATTGAAAACAAAAACCACACAGAAAAGGCAAATATCCACCGAATAAACCTGTTCCACCCAATAGATGAAAAAAATAAAATCAAACAGTATTAGACAAAAGCATAGATCGATGTTTTTGCAGATCCAAAAATGATCAAAACAAAGTCCCGAGAATCAAACCTGTTCAACGATCAAAATCAAAGAAAAGAGAAACACAAATAAGAAAACGATTACCTATAGTGATCAACTCAAAGCGCCTGCTTTTCCTAGAGTTGGGTAGAAGCAGGAAATGGAGTCCAATGGGTGGAAAAAAGGTTTTTATACATTTATATAAGGTGGAGGAAAGCTAAATCGAGGGCAAATGCAAATGAAATGCATCCCAAATGCAGGTCCTAAGTCCCCGTTTGGATAGAGATAAAATAAAAGCGGTGCATCGAAGTAGATGCTTTGGAGTGGTAGGGTTTGCGTCGATGCCCAAACGGACCCCTAACTGGCATTTTCGGACAATAGAATCTGTTTGTCTAGAGGGAATCTATAAAGCCTTGGACAAGTAGCCAAAATTCTATCTCGCCGCTATCATCGGATGGCCCAAGCCTGGCCCAATAATATCTCTTTTTTCTTTTTTTTTAATTTACATTTTATCAATTTTAAAAATTTTGAAAACATGAATTAGTTTTGGTTTGTTTAATTTGTGATCTTTCATATTTCAATGATTTTGTTTTGTAAATTGGATCCTACTCAATTCATATTTATGTTTATTTAATAAAATTTTTAAATCCATTTAAATTTTATTTGATTTTCTAGCTTTTAAACTTAAAAATAAATTCACCAAAAAAATGATGAATATGAGATTTCTACTTCAACTTTTGGTTAAAATTGGGATTGAAATTCTCATCAAACTTTATTTCTCATAACTTTTAAGATATGTTTGGTTGATTGAATATGATGCGCTAAAATATGTATATATCAAAATGATCAAACCTTACCCGATAGGATATATATATATATAGTTAGATATCACATCCCTGTGAAAATAATATATGAAGGTATTATAAACAATGATCTATGTAATGTTTATATTTGATTTGCAAAAAAATAAAAAAAAATAGAATGGAGAATATATTCCAATTTAATATTTAATATTTGTTTAAAATAAAAATTATATTACATCACAATTGTTGCTATTAAAAAAAAGCTTGAAATTTCTCACTTATTCGATATTATTTGTAAATCATTGTGCAATTTATAATAATAATAATAATGTTCATGATTAAAATATTTAAAATTTATAAAGAAAAAAAATTATATTATGTTGTTAAATATATTAAAACAAATTGTACATATCAAGTGCTATATTAAATCATGCATATATTAGTATTAATTTATGGTATATTTTATAAATATTTTTTAATTCTTCTTTTAGCTAAAATTTTTTTTTTTTTTAATCATAACTTTTTGTTTTGTAAAATGTGTAATATAGAAAATTGAAAAAAAAAAAGAAGCGAATGGATGAAAAAAGTAAATTTATGATTTCTAATATATGAGATATTATAAATGATGGGATAGTTCATCTTATTTCATTGTCAACAAAACATATAATAATAGCATATATTATTATCTCATATCATATACTATTATATGTTATATTCGATCAATCAAACATAACCTTAATAATCTTATAATTACTTGAAATTAAAGTAAATTTACATATTTATTCCTTTACCATTTATCCTTTGACTACAATATCTTTAAAATTTTAAGAAATCTTATTTCCAAGAAAACTAAAAAATTCCCAAGTTATGTGCATTAGAACATACTATATAAGATACTGATTCTTTAGTTAAAATAATGCATAGCGATGGGAGGAAAAAAGAAAAAAGAAAAATTAGAGTGCAAAAGAAGAATGAGTTTTACCAAACAAGACTCAAAGTCTTCTCTGACAAGACATGACTTGATATAAGATTGTTAATTATCACGTCTTGAGCTCAATGATTGAATTCCATGCCTTTCACTTTTATGTAGCCTAGCTAGCTTTCAAGATGACTTTTTTGTACTTATCTAGCAATAGCCTACATCTCATAAATATCTTTGAGGACTAGCTTCTAATGTAACCTAAACTTTAGAGTATTGAGGATGAGGTCAATGTAAAGCATTACCACTATCTCTTAAACATATTTGGAAGAGAGATGGGACTAATCTAGATAGTGGTATTAAGCTTAAATTTGTTGTGTTCAAATATAGTCAATCAAGAACATATTTGCCAAATGATTACTTACTCAAATCAATAAGTTTATAGACTTAGTTTACCATTCATCCAACTTACTTTGATTGTACATCTCATGATCATGGTCAATCTTTTAAATGTGCCAATCTTTTAAAAATTAAGACCTAATTGTTGCCTATCAAGGTCTATTTATACTTTCCTTTAATGATAGTTGAGAAAATAAATGCTATGTTTAAATGAGAAAAACACCCAAGAGAGGGGTGAATTGAGTTTGTCAAAAACTTTTTCCGCCCAACAAATTCAAGCACAATATAATAAAAAATAAAGAGATAGAGTTAGAGAATTCAAACTAGGATTTTATAGTGGTTCGACACTTTCTTACCTATATCCACTCTCCTCAATCTCCTAATCGAGTGCGGGTTCCACTAGCTTGAAGCTTCAACCAAGCTTCCAATCCTTTACACTTGGATTCCAGCTCCAATGGGCTCTTACACAATCTCTTCAAGATTCAAACCTTTTGAAGGCTTTAATACTCAATTTTTACAAGAATGAATCCCTCAACCTATCTTAATGATAGCTCAAATACAAATCAAAGCTAGGATGACTCATAAGGGTGCACTAAAAGATATGCAAGTGAGGATTTAATGCACTAAGAAAGAAATGAGAGCT